>NW_019154184.1:1016469-1018600 GCF_002288905.1 Enhydra lutris kenyoni | reverse complement strand
ATCCGTGCCCTCTCTAATACCCACCACCTGGTTCCCCCAACCTCCCAGCCCCCGCCCCTTCAAAACCCTCAGATTGTTTTTCAGAGTCCATAGTCTCTCATGGTTCACCTCCCCTTCCAATTTCCATCAACTCCCTTCTCCTCTCTAACTCCCCTTGTCCTCCATGCTATTTGTTATGCTCCACAAATAAGTGAAACCATATGATAATTGACTCTCTCTGCTTGACTTATTTCACTCAGCATAATCTCTTCCAGTCCCGTCCATGTTGCTACAAAAGTTGGGTATTCATCCTTTCTGATGGAGGCATAATACCCCATAGTGTATATGGACCACATCTTCCTTATCCATTCGTCTGTTGAAGGGCATCTTGGTTCTTTCCACAGTTTGGCAACCATGGCCATTGCTGCTATAAGCATTGGGGTACAGATGGCCCTTCTTCTCACTACATCTGTATCTTTGGGGTTAATACCCAGTAGTGCAATTGCAGGGTCATAGGGAAGCTCTATTTTTAATTTCTTGAGGAATCTCCACACTGTTCTCCAAAGTGGCTGCACCAACTTGCATTCCCACCAACAGTGGAAGAGGGTTCCCCTTTCTCCACATCCCCTCCAACACATGTTGTTTCCTGTCTTGCTAATTTTGGCCATTGTAAGTGGTGTAAGGTGGTATCTCAATGTGGTTTTAATTTAAATCTCCCTGATGGCTAGTGATGATGAACATTTTTTCATGTGTCTGATAGCTATTTGTATGTCTTCATTGGAGAAGTGTCTATTCATATCTTCTGCCAATTTTTTGATATGATTGTACGTTTTGTGTGTGTTGAGTTTGAATTCTTTATAGATCCTGGATATCAACCTTTTGTCTGTACTGTCATTTGCAAATATCTTCTCCCATGCTGTGGGTTGCCTCTTTGTTTTGTTGACTGTTTCCTTTGCTGTGCTGAAGTTTTTGATATTGACAAAGTCCCAAAAGTTCGTTTTTGCTTTTGTTTCATTTGCCTTTGGAGACATCTTGAAAGAAGTTGCTGTGGCTGATATCGAAGAGGTTACTGCCTATATTCTCCTCTAGGATTCTGATGGATTCCTGTCTCACGTTGAGGTCTTTTATCCATTTTGAGTTTATTTTTGTGTATGGTGTAAGAGAATGGTTGAGTTTCATTCTTCCACATATAGCTGTCCAGGTTTCCCAGCACCATTTATTGAAGAGACTGTCTTTTTTCCACTGTATATTTTTTCCTGTTTTGTCGAAGATTAACTGACCATAGAGTTGAGGGTCCATATCTGGGCTCTCTACTCTGTTCCACTGGTCTGTGTGTCTGTTCTTATGCCAGTACCATGCTGTCTTGGTGATCACAGCTTTGTAGTAAAGCTTGAAATCAGGTAACGTGTTGCTGCCAGTTGTATTTTTGTTTTTCAATATTTCCTTAGTGGTTTGGGGTCTCTTCTGATTCCATACAACTTTTAGGATTATTAGCTCCAGCTCTTTGAAAAATACCAGTGGAATTTTGATCAGAATGGCATTAAAAGTATAGATTGCTCTAGGCAGTATAGACATTTTAACAATGTTTATTCCGATCCAAGAGCATTGAATGGTCTTCCATCTTTTTGTGTCTTCTTCAATTCCTTTCATGAGTGTTCTGTAGTTCCTCGAGTACAGATCCTTTACTTCTTTGGTTATGTTTATTCCCAGATATCTTATGGTTCTTGGTTCTGTAGTAAATGGAATCAATTCTCTAATTTCCCTTTCTGTATTTTCATTGTTAGTGTTTAAGAAAGCCACTGATTTCTGTAAATTGACTTTGTATACTGCCACGTTGCTCAATTGTTGTATGAGTTCTAGTAGTTTGGGGGTGGAGTCTTTTGGGTTTTCCATATAAAGAATCATGTCATCTGCGAAGAGAGAGAGTTTGACTTCTTCATTGCCAATTTGGATACCTTTTATTTCTCTTTGTTGTCTGATTGCTGTTCCTAGGACTTCTAATATTATGTTGAACAAGAGTGGTGAGAGTGGGCATCCTTGTCATGTTCCTGGTCTCAATGGGAAGGCTGAAAGCTTTTTCCCATTGAGGATGATATTTGCTGTGTGTTTTTCATAGATAGATTTTATGAAGTTCAGGAATGTTCCCTCTATC
>NW_019154184.1:955323-1011469 GCF_002288905.1 Enhydra lutris kenyoni | reverse complement strand
CAGGACAAACACAAAAACACAGAAACACTGGTGGAAGAAAAAGATGGGAGAGTGGTTATAAATTCTCAGTGTGGGCGAGGAAGGTTGTTTTGATTCTTCCTGGATGTATCTAGATATCTTTGTTAAAGGACTCAACTTTCCTAGGCTAAAGGGGGATTAAAAATTGGTTTACCTATAGGGGTAGTACTGATTGTGGAAAGGGGATTACTTTGAAGTTTAACTCTATATGAATATTAGAAAATAAAATGTAATCTAGCATGCCTGGGTGGCTCAGTGGGTTAAAGCCTCTGCCTTCAACTCAGGTCATGATCTCAGGGTCCTGGGATCGAGTGCCACATCGGACTCTCTGCTCAGCAGGGAGCCTGCTTCCTCCTTTCTCTCTCTGGCTGCCTCTCTGCCTTCTTGTGATGTCTGTCTGTCAAATAAATAAATAAAATCTTAAAAAATAAAATAAAAATAAAAAATTTAAAAAAAATGTAATCTAGGGTTCTTGGGTGGCTCAGTCAAATAAACGTCTGCCTTCAGCTCAGGTCATGATCCCAGAGTCCTGGGATCGAGTCCCATGAGCCTGTTTCTCCTTGTGCCCCTGCCTCTCTCTCTCTGTCTTTCATGAATAAATAAATGAAATCTTTAATAAAATAAAATACAATAAAACGTAATCTTAAAAACCTAGACCTGCAAGTTACCAAGTGTCTTGGTGGCAGTATATCTCACTTTGTTCTTTAAACTATCTTAGATCCAGGTTCTAAGCCAAATTCTGCCTAGCAGATGGGTCACATGGCATTTTCCTCTGCCCTTTTTTTAGACAATGTTTGGGTTTTGCTCAGACTTAAAAAACATGATGGCATTTACATTTGAAAGCCTTAATTCTTCTGAAATGGATTTTTCATCCCCAAAGAGGCAGCTTTTAAAATGAACATACCCTTTAGGATCTTAACTTATATCAGTATGTGAATCACAGGTACACCACTATTGTAAATGTTAGGCAAATGTTGTAGACAACAAACCATCATGATTTCAAGGCAGGCTCAAATGACAGGCTAAGGAACAAGAGATATTAGTATGTAGTTTACCTAAGAAGTATTAGTCTAATGATAAAGTTACAGCTAACCAATGGGGAAAACAAGCCAAATTTCGATTAACTGCAGTAACAAATTCACAAGCATACTATGGTACTGAATTCTGACCATGTGAAATGTGATTGCAGATAAGTGAGACTTATCAGTACCTAACCTATCAAAAAAGGAAAGAGGTGCTAACAAGGACACAGCTGGCAATTTTAGAAAATCATGCAGTTCACTCTGCACCATTTTAATATGCTCCTAAAAATAAGCTTACTTATGCTGCCTTTTTTTTTTGCTTTATTTAAATTGTGTGAGGCATCTTTAATTTAGCAAAGCAACTCCTACAAAAGACAAAAGTTCATCTTCCCATCAGTATGACAGTTTGCTACTGGCATAGACTAGATATGTTGAAACTAATTACCTTGGTAATTAATCTCTCCAGTATTCCTTACAAAACAGTGCCTTTTATACCCAGCAATCGTTGAACAAAAATAAGGAAGGTCTTATATCACCATGAAGTTAAAGTCCTCAAGAAATTCCTGGGCTTTTTCATCCCTACATTCAAAAAACAAACAAACAAACAAACAAACAAAAACGTAAAGAAATATAGGCCTTGGGAAACTGGTCTAACCTAAGGTGTTTTGGATGATCTGGTTTGGCAAGAGGTTGAGTTTGGCAGATCCCATACCTCTTCCCTTCAGAAATTACTCTAGTCTATGCCTATTAGGATAAAAGCAGAGTTACCATTGGCCCTTTGAATAGAAATCACCCTCTGCTTTTTGCAGGCCCACTACATAATTCTGATTACTTTCATATTGTGTACAGGCCATTTAACTTTCTTGTTACTGTGCTTCCAGTTTTCCTTAAGTAAAACAGGGGAGAGGGCTCACATGCTTTACTCATCTTGTGACTGTGTTGTCATGATTAAAAGATTTGGAAAAGGAAATCTGTAAATGTATTCTCTGCTACCAGGAAGAATGTTAAATATTCTTTATTTAAAGATTGTATTTATTTATTTAAGAAGGAGTGAGAGACACAGAGAGAGAGCATGAGTTGGAGGAATGGCAGAGTGACAAGTAGGTTCCCCACTGAATGGGGAGCCTGAGGCAGGGCTTGATAACAGGACCCTGAGATCATAACCTGAGCTGAAGTCAGACACTTAACCAAATAAACCATCTAGGTGCCCCTCAAATATACTTTTTTTTATTATGTTATGTTAGTCACCATACAGAACATCATTAGTTTATTCTTAATAACACTGATGGCCATGTACTATTGCATTATATTGTTAAAGAATATTGGAGCATGGAGCACTGAGTGTGGTGCAAAAACAATGTATACTGTTACACTGAAAAGAAATTAAAAAAAATTATGCTAACTAAAAAAAAAAAAAGAACATTGGAGTCAGATTCAGATTTTAATACAAGCATTGTCATTTATTACCAGCATAACCTTGGGCAGTTACTCAACCTCTCTGACCCTGAGGCTCCTCACCTGCAAAAATAAACCTAATTAATTTGCTCTTGTAAGGTTTTTAGTGAGAATTAAATAATGTATACAAAAGTGCCTGGCACTTGTAGAGGTGAGCACTGGGTGTTATATGTAAGTGAAGAATCAATAAATTCTATACCTGAAACTAATATTACACTGTATATCAACTTACTGGAATTTAAATAAAAACTTGAGAAAAGAAATAAAAAGAACATATATTTATAAATGTTAGTTTCTTTTTTTTCTTTTTTCTTTTTTTTTAAAGATTTTATTTATTTATTTGACAGAGAGAGATCACAAGTAGATGGAGAGGCAGGCAGAGAGAGAGAGAGGGAAGCAGGATCTCTGCTGAGCAGAGAACCCGATGCGGGACTCGATCCCAGGACCCTGAGATCATGACCTGAGCCGAAGGCAGCAGCTTAACCCACTGAGCCACCCAGGCGCCCTATAAATGTTAGTTTCATTTCATTCATTTGAAACCAGAATATGTAAGTTCAAGTTCCCACAGATACTTTACTAGCTATAGAAAATGACCTCAAGAATATAGATAAAGAAGATGTGGTATTCAAGCCGACACTGCAGGAAATATTAAGGGGGGTTCTATAAAAGAGGAAAAATCCTAAGAATATCATTGAACAGAAATATATGGAGACAATCTATAGAAACAAAGACTTCACAGGTAACATGATGTTAATAAAAACGTATCTCTCAATAATCACTCTCAATGTGAATGGCCTAAATGCGCCCATAAAACGGCACCAGGTTGCAGATTGGATAAAACGACAGGACCCATCCATATGTTGTCTCCAAGAGACCCATTTTGAACCTAAAGATACACCCAGACTGAAAGTGAAGGGGTGGTGAAGCATCTTTCATGCCAATGGGCCTCAAAAGAAGGCCGGGGTAGCGATTCTCATATCAGACAAATTAGATTTTAAACTAAAGACTGTAGTCAGAGATACAGAAGGACACTACATAATTCTTAAAGGGACTATCCACCAAGATGATCTAACAATTGTAAATATCTATGCCCCCAATATCAGAGCAGCCAATTACATAAGAAAACTGTTAATCAAGATAAAGAGTCATATTGATACGAATACATTAATAGTAGGAGATCTTAACACGCCTCTCTGAGAAATAGACAGATCATCGAAGCAGAAAATCAATAAAGAAACAAGAGCATTGAATGACACATTGGACCAGATGGACCTCATAGATATATACAGAACATTCCACCCTAAAACAACAGAATACTCATTCTTCTCAAGGGCACATGGAACCTTCTCAAGAATAGACCACATACTGGGTCACAAATCAGGACTCAACCGATACCAAAAGACTGAGATTATTCCCTGCACATTCTCAGATCACCATGCTTTGAAACTGGAGGTCAATCACAAGTTTAGATTACATTTTAGATAGCCTTTTAGGTCCTAACTTTGTAAATTGCAAGTTAGTATTTTGTGGGTTGGGGCTAAAAGAGGTCATCTTGCAAGAATTACTTTATTTTCCAGTAATTTTTATGCACTCCTCAAATATTTATTGGCACTAAACTTTGTATATTGGGCCTTTTTGTAGGACTTTTACTGTCGCCTTCATCAATGTTGAAAGTGAATTCTAATTCCTATTGGGCATTTGGTACACTTCATGGAAAGTGCCAATGGCATGATTTTAATACATTCTCAATGGAATGCTATAGACATTTTACATTTTTTAACATGATAATTCCCAGTATGTTAAAAATTTATATCAGAATATAGATGTAGCAAAACAGATCCCACAAGGATTTTTCTTTACATTTTACATATTTTCCACATTTTATATTACAAATATGTATTACTCATAATGATGACAGATGTTTTATTTAATAATTGTCATACAATATTGTATTAGTTTCAGGTGTACAAAATAGTGATTTATTACTTATATACATTACAAAATGGTCACCACAATAACCATACTTACCATCTGTCATCCTACAAAATTTTTATAATATTATAGGCTATCTTCCCTATGCCATACATTACATTCTCATGTTTTATTTATCTTATAACTGGAATATTGTACCTCTTAATCCCATTCAATTATTTTGTTCATCCCCTATCTACTCACCCCTCTAGAAACCAACAGTTTCTTCTATCAATTTCTATTTCATTTATTTATTCATTATTTTCATTTAGATTTTATGTACCAGTGAAACAATATGGCATCTAACTTCCTCTATCTTACTTACTGAACTTAGCATAATACATTCTAGTTTCATTCATGTTGGCACAAAAAGCAAGATTTAACTACTTTTTACGACTAATATTGCAATATCCCTCTCCTCCCACACTCAAGTGTGTATGTGTGTATCTTAATCCATTCATCTATTGATGGACATTTAGGTTGCTTCCATTTCTTGTCTGTTGTAAATAATGCTGCAATGAACATCGGGGTACAAATGTCTTTTTGAGTTAATGTTTTCATTTCAGATTGCCTTGGATAGTGTAGACATTTTAGCAATGTTTATTATTCCATTCCATGTCAAACGGAATGTTTTTCCATGTTTTTGTGTTTTCTTAAATTTTTTTCATGATTGTTCTGTAGTTCCTCGAGTACAAATCTTTACCTCTTTGGTTAGATTTATTCCCAGGTATCTTATGGTTCTTGGTGTTATAGTAAATGGGATCAATTCTCTAATTTCCTTTTCTATATTTTCAGTGTTAGTGTATAAGAAAGCAACAGATTTCTGTGGATTGATTTTGTATCCTGCCACATGACTGAATTGCTGTATAAGTTCTAGTAGTTTGGGGTGGAGGCTTTTGGATTTTCCATATAAAGTATCATGTCATCTGTGAAGAAAGACGTTTTGGCTTCTTCTTTCCCAATTTGAATACCCTTTATTTCTTTTTGTTGTCTGATTGCTGTTGCTAGGACTTTTAGTATTATGTTGAACAACAGTGGTGAGAGTGGGTATCCTTGTCGGGTCCTAATCTCAAAGGAAAGGCTGTCATCTTTTCCCCTCTGAGAATGATATTCACTGTGGGTTTTTCATAGATAGACTTTATAAAGTGGAGGAATGTTCCCTCTATCCCTATAATCTGAACAGTTTTAATCAGGAACGGATGCTGGCTTTTGTCAATTTTTTTTTCTGTATCAATTGGGAGGACCATATGGTTCTTCTCTCTTCTCTTATTGATTTGTTCTATCACATTGATTGATTTGTGAATGTTGAACAACTCTTGCATTCCAGGGATAAATCCTACTTGGTCATGGTGGATAATCTTTTTCATGTACTGTTGGATCCTATAAGCTAGGATCTTGTTGGGAATATTAGCATGCATATTCATCATGTATATTGGTCTGAAATTCTCCTTTTTGATGAGGACTTTGCCTGGTTTGGGAATCCGGGTAATGTTGGCTTCATAGAAAGAGTCTGGAAGTTTTCCTTCTATTTCTATTTTTTGAAACAGCTTCAGGAGAATAGGTATTATTTCTTCTTTGAATGTTTTCTCAAATATCCCAGTGAATCCATCAGGTCCTGGGCTCTTGTTTTGGGGGACGTTTTTGATCACTGCTTTAATCTCGTTACTAGATAGTGGTCTATCCAGGTTGTCAACTTCTTCTTGTTTCAGTCTTGGAAGTTTATAGATTTCCAGGAATGCATCCATTTCATCTAGGCTGCTTAACTTATTGGCATATAGCTGTTGATAGTAATTTCTGATGATCGATTCTATTTTCTTGGTGTTGGTCATGATCCCTCCTCCTTCATTCATGATTTTATTAATTGAGGTCCTCTCTCTTTCTTTTTGCATTAGATTGGACAGAGGTTTATCAATCTTATTCATTTTTTCAAAGAACCAGCTTCTAGTTTCATTGATGTGTTCTACTGTATTTCTAGTTTCTAACTCATTGATCTCTGCTCCAATCTTAATTATTTGCCTTCTTGTGCATGGGGTTGACTTAATTTGCTGTTGATTTTACAGTTCTTTAAGGTGTAAAAAGATTTGGTGTATTTGGGATTTTTCAGCTTTCTTGAGGGAGGTTTGGATGGCTATGTATTTCCCCCTTAAGACTGCCTTTGCTGTATCCCATAGGTTTTGGACCAAAGTGTCTTCATTCTCACTGGTTAACATGAATTATTTAAGTTCTTTGATTTCCACGTTGATCCAAATATTCTTGAGCAAGATGGTGTTTAGCTTCCAAGTGTTTGAATTCCTTCCAAATATTTTCATGTGGTTGAGTTC
This sequence comes from Enhydra lutris kenyoni, assembly GCF_002288905.1. Taxonomy (NCBI): domain Eukaryota; kingdom Metazoa; phylum Chordata; class Mammalia; order Carnivora; family Mustelidae; genus Enhydra; species Enhydra lutris. The sequence goes on along the minus strand of NW_019154184.1, from coordinate 1,004,682 downwards.
CAGTTTCAAAGCATTGTGGTCTGAGAATATGCAGGGAATAATCTCAACCTTTTGGTATCAGTTGAGCTCTGATTTGTGACCCAATACATGGTCTATTCTGGAGAAAGTTCCATGTGCACTCCAGAAGAATGAGTATTCTGTTGTTTTAGGATGTATTGTTCTGTATATATCTATGAGGTCCATTTGGTCCAATGTGTCATTCAAAGCTCTTGTATCTTCATTGATTTTCTGCTTAGATGATCTATAACTGAGAGGGGCATGTTAAGATCTCCTACAATTAATGTGTTCATATCAATATGACTCTTTATTTTGATTAAGAGTTGTCTTATGTCATTGGCTGCTCCCATAACAGGGGCATAAATATTTACAATGATTAGATCTTGTTGGTGGATATAAACTTAAAGAATGTATCTGTATCTCTGACTACAATCTTTAGCTTAAAATCTAATTTATCTAACATGAGAATCACTACCCCAGCTTTCTTTTGAGGCCCGTTGGTATGAAAGATGGCTCTCCATCCTGTCACTTATAGTCTGGATGTATCTTTACGTTCCAAATATGTCTCTTGTAGACAGCATACAGGGTTCTGTCATTTTATCCATTTTATCCAGTATGTAACCCTGTGCCATTTTATGGGAGCATTAAGGCCATTCATGTTGAGAGTAATTATAGAAAGATATGTATTTATTGACATCATATTGCCTGTGAAGTACTTGTTTCTCTAGATTGTCTCTGTAAATTTCTCTTCTATGTGATTCTTCGGTTCTTCTTTTATAAAACCCCCCCCAATATTTCTTGCCATACAGGCTTGGTGGTCACATACTCTTTTATTTTTTTTTTTTTTTTGCCATGTTCCAATAAATAGTTATTTACAAAATTAGGTGACAGGATGGATTTGGTCCACAGACTGTAGTTTCTTTTTATTTCTTAAAAAAAAAAACCTTAAATTTCCATATTTTTTTCTGGTGAAACTGAACCAGTTACAACAGTTCTTAGATTCATCCAGTGAGTTGTATGTGTTTTTCTTTTTTAATTTTGATTTTTTTAAAAAAATTCTTTTCAGTCGTCCAGAATTCATTATTTATGCACCACACCCAGTGTTCCATTGCAATATATGCCCTCCATAATACCAACCACCAGGCTCACCCAACCTCCCACACTCTGCCCCTCCAAAACCCTCAGATTGTTTTTCAGAGTCCATGGTCTCTCATGGTTCATCTCCCCCTCCAATTGCCCCTAACTCCCTTCTCTTCTCCATCTTCTCATGTCCTCCATGTCATTTCTTATGCTCCACAAATAAGCGAAACCATATGATAACTGACTTTCTCTACTTAACTTATTTCACTCAGCATAATCTCTTCCAGTCCTGTCCATGTTGATACAAAAGTTGGGTATTCATCCTTTCTGACAGAGGCATAATACTCTATAGTATATATGGGCCATATCTTCCTAATCCATTGGTCCATTGAAGGGCACCTTCATTCTTTCCACAGTTTGGCAACTGTGGCCATTGCTGCTATGAACATTGGGGTACAGATGGCCCTTCTTTTTATTACATTTGTATCTTTGGGGTAAATACCCACTAGTGCAATTGCAGGGTCATAGAGAAGCTCTATTTTTAATTCCTTAAGGAATCTCTACACTGTTTTCCAAAGTAGCTGCACTAACTCGCATTCCCATCAACAGTGTAAGAGGGTTCCCCTTTCTCCACATCCTCTCCAACACACGTTGTTTCCTGTCTTGTTAATTTTGGCCATTCTAACTGATGTAAGGTGGTATCTCAATGTGGTTTTGATTTGTATCTCCCTGATGGCTAGTGATGATGAACCTTTTTTCATGTGTCTGTTAGCCATTTGTGTGTCTTCTTTGGAGAAGTGTCTGTTCATGTCTTCTGCCCATTTTTTGACATGATTAGCTGTTTTGTGTTTGTTGAGTTTGAGGAGTTCTTCATAGATACTAGATACCAGCCCTATGTCTCTAGTGTCATTTGCGAATATCTTTTCCCATTCCGTGGGTTGCCTCTTTGTTTTGTTGACTGTTCCCTTTGCTGTGCAGAAGCTTTTGATATTGATGAAGTCCCAAAAGTTCGTTTTTGATTTTGTTTCATTTGCCTTTGGAGACATATCTTGAAAGAAGTTGCTGTGGCCAATGTCGAAGAGGTTACTGCTTATGTTCTCCAGGATTGTGTTGGATTCTTGCCTCACGTTGAGGTCTTTTATCCATTTTGAGTTTATCTTTGTATGGTGTAAGAGAATGGTCGAGTTTCATTCTTTTACATATAGCTGTCCAATTTTCCCAGCACCATTTATTCAAGAGACTGCCTTTTTTCCACTGTATATTTTTTTTCCTGCTTTTTTGAAGATTATTTGACCATAGAGTAGAGTGTCCATATTTGGGCTCTCTACTCTGTTCCACTGGTCTTTGTGTCTGTTATTGTAGCAATACCATGCTGTCTTGATGATCACAGCTTTGTAGTAAAGCTTGAAATCAGGCAATGTAATGCCTCCAGTTTTGTTTTTCTTTTTCAACATTTTCTTAGCAATTCGGGGTCTCTTCTGATTGCATACAAGTTTTAGGATTGTTTGTTCCAGCTCTTTGAAAAATGCTGGTGGAATGTTGATCAGAATGGCATTGAAAGTATAGATTGCTCTAGGCAGTATAGACATTTTAGCAATGTTAATTCTTTCAATCCATGAGCATGGAATGTTCTTCCATCTTTTTCTGTCTTCTTCAATTTCTTTCATGAGTTTTCTGTAGGTCCTTGAGTACAGATCCTTTACCTCTTTGGTTAGGTTTATTCCTAGGTATCTTATGGTTCTTGGTGCTATAGTAAGTGGAATTGATTCTCGAATTTTCCTTTCTGTATTTTCATTGTTAGTGTATAAGAAAGCAACTGGTATCTGTACATTGATTTTGCATCCTGCCACAGTACTGAATTGCTGTATGAGTTCTATTAGTTTGGGGGTGGAGTATTTGGGTTTTCCATATAAACTATCATGTCATCTGTGAAGAGAGAGAGAGTTTGACTTCTTCATTGCCAATTTGAATACCTTTTATTTCTATTTGTTGTCTGATTTCTGTTGCTAGGATTACTAATACTATGTTGAACAAGAGTGGCGAGAGTGGGCATCTTTGTTGTGATCCTGATCTCAAAGGGAAGGCTGTCAGCTTTTTCCCAGTGAGGATGATATTCACTGTGGTTTTTTCATAGATATATTTTATGAAGTTTAGGAATGTTCCCTCTATCCCTATACTTTGAAGTGTTTAAATCAGGAAGGGATGATGGATTTTGTCAAATATTTTTTCTGCATCAATTGAGAGGACCATGTCGTTCTTCTCTCTTCTCTTATTGATTTGTTCTATCACATTGATTGATTTGCAAAAGTTGAACCACCCTTTCATTCCAGGGATAGATCCCACCTGGTCATGGTGGATAATCTTTTTCATGTACTGTTTGATCCTATTAGCTAGGATCTTGTTGAGAATCTTAACATCCATATTCATCATGGATATTGGTCTGAAATTCTCCTTTTTGATGGGGTCTTTGCCTGGTTTGGGGATCAGGGTAATGCTGGCTTCATAAGAAGAGTCTGAAATTTTCCTACTGCTTCAATTTTTTGAAACAGCTTTAGGAGAATAGGTATTATTTCTTCTTTGAATGTTGTAGAATATCCCAGGGAAACTGTCAGGTCCTGCACTCTTGTTTTTTGGGAAGTTTTTGATCACTGCTTCAATCTTGTTACTAGATATTGGTCTATCCAGGTTGTCAATTTCTTCCTGATTCAGTTTTGGAAGTTTATAGTTTTCCACGAATACATCCATTTCGTCTAGGTTGCTTAACTTATTGGCATTTAACTATTGATAAAAATTTCTGATGATTGTTTCTATTTCCTTGGTGTTAGTTGTGAACTTTCCATTTTCATTCATAATTTTGTTAATTTGGGTCTCTCTCTTTTCTTTTGGATTAGTTTGGTCAATGGTTTATTAATCTTATTTATTCTTTCAAAAATGCAGTTTCTAGTTTCATTGATGCATTCTACTGTATCTCTAGTTTCTATCTCATTGATCTCTGTTCTAATATTGATAATTTCCCTTCTTGTGTGTGGATTTGGCTTAATTTGTTGTTGATTCTCTGGTTTTTTAAAATGTAAAAACAGCTGGTGTATTCTGGATTTTTCAATATTTTTTGAGGGAGGCTTGGATGGCTATGTATTTCCCCCTTAGGACCGCCTTTGCTGTATCCCATAGGTTTTGGAGCAAAGTGTCTTCAATCTCATTTGTTTCCATGAATTGTTTACATTCTTCTTTGATTTCCCAGTTGGTCAAAACATTCTTAAGCAAGTTAGTCTTTATCTTCCAGGTGTTTGAATTCCTTCTGAGTTTTTCTTGTGGTTGAGCTCCAGTTTCAAAGCATTGTGATCTGATGATATGCAGAGAATAATCTCAATCTTTTGGTATATATTGAGTCTTGATTTGTGACCCAGTATGTGGTCTATTCTGGAGAAGATTCCATGTGCACTCAAGAAAAATTAGTATTCTGTTGTTTTAGGGTGAAATATTCTGTATATATCTATGTGGTCCATCTGGTCCAATGTGTCATTCAATGTTCTTGTTTCTTTATTGATTTTCTGCTTGGATGATCTATTATTAAGAGTGACATGTTAAGGTCTCCTACTATTAATTTTTTCATACCAATATGACTATCTTTTTTTTTTAAAGATTTTATTTATTTCACAGACAGAGATCACAAGTAGGCAGAGAGGCAAGCAGAGATAGAGGAGGAAGCAGGCTCCCCACTGAGCAGAAAGCCTGATGCGGGGCTGGATCCCAGGACCCTGGGATCATGACCTGAGCTGAAGGCAGACGCTTTAACCCACTGAGACACCCAGGCGCACGACTCTTTATCTTGATTAACAGTTTTCTTATATAGTTGGCTGCTCCCATGTTGGGGACATAAATACTTACAACTGTTTGATCTTCTTGGTTGATAGACCCTTTAAGAATGATGTAGTGTCTATGGAGTATTATGCCTCCATCAGAGAGGATGAATACCCAACTTTTGTAGCAACATGGACGGGATTGGAAGAGATTATGCTGAGTGAAATAAGTCAAGCAGAGAGAGTCAATTATCATATGGTTTCACTTATTTGTGGAGCATAACAAATAACATGGAGGACATGGGGAGATGGAGAGGAGAAGGGAGTTGAGGGAAATTGGAGGGGGAGATGAGTGATGAGAGACTATGGACTGTGAAAAACAATCTGAGGGTTTTGAAGGGGTGGGGGGTGGGAGGTTGGGGGAGCCAGGTAGTGGGTATTATGGAGGGCATGTATTGCATGGAGCACTGGGTGTGGTGCATAAACAATGAATTCTGTTACGCTGAAAAGAAATAAAAAAAAAAAAGAATGATGTAGTGTCCTTCTGTATCACAGTCTTTAGTTTAAAATCTAATTTATCTGATATGAGAATCACTACTCCAGACTTCTTTTGAGGCCCATTGGCATGGAAGATGTATTTCCATCCCTTCACTTTCAGTTGGATGTATCCTTAGGTTCAAATTGGGTCTCTGGTAGACAACATATGGATGGGTCCTGTCGTTTTATCCAATATGCAACCCTGTGCCATGTAATGGGCACATTTAGGCCATTCACGTTGAGAGTGATTATTGAGAGATAAGTTTTTATTGATATCATGTTACCTGTGAAATCTTTGTTTCTGTAAGTTCTCTCCATAAATTTCTATTCAATGATATTCTTGTTTTTTTTTTCCTTTTTTATAGAACCCCCCCTTAATATTTCATGTATTGCCAGCTTGGTGGTCACATACTCTTTTAAACTTTGCCAGTCTTGGAAGCTCTTTATCTCTCCATCCATTTTAAATGTCAGTCTTGCTGGATAAAATATTCTTCACTCCTTGTTCTTCTCGTTTAGTGCCCTGAATACATCTTGCCAGCCCTTTATGGCTTGCCAGGTTTCTGTGGACAGGTCTGACGTTATTCTGATGGGCTTTACTCTGTAAAGGAATCTCTTTGCCCTAGCTGCTTTCAAGAGCTCCTGTCTATGATTATGATTCATCATTTTCACAATCGGCTGTCTTGAGGTCTTTCTAGATTCTATGATCTTGGGGGGGTGATCTTTCTGCCTCTAGGACACGAACGCTGGTTCCATTCCCAAATTTGGGCAAGTTTTCATGGAGAATTTGTTCAAAAATATCCTCTAGTCTTCTTTCTTTCTCCTCCCCCTCAGGGACTCTAATAATTCTGACGTCAGACTGTTTCATGGCATCATTTATTTCCCTAAATCTATTTTCATGGCTCCTAAGCTGTTTGTTCCAGGCTTCCTCCTAATCCTTTTTCTCTATCAGTTTGTCCTCTAGATCACTAATTCTATCTTCTGCCTCCGTTACCCTAGCTCCTAGAGAATTTAGATTCATTTGGAACTCATTTAGAGCATTGTTAACATCATCCCTGGTGGCTTTCACTTCTGCCCTAATCAATTCCATTTTATCATTAAAGGCTTTCTCCAACCTAGCCATTGCCTGGATAATTGTTACCCTGAATTTCCTTTCTGACATACTGTTTATGTCCATATCCAATAGCTCTGTGGCAGAGGACACAGTCCCTGAATTTTTCCTCTGTTGGGCAGTCCTCCTCCCTGTCATTTGGTGAGAGATGGCTGAGGGGATGTGTAGCTGAATATATCAACTGTGGTGCAGACAAGGTGCACTCTGGAACACTTCTGAGCAATTGGGAGTTCCCACCAAAGAGAAAGAAAAAAGAAAAAAAGTAGAGAGAGATAGAGAGAAATGACAAAAAAAAAGAGAGAGAGAGAGAAGACGCAGCCCAAATGGGCCCCAAAAGTAACATTTATGAAGTGTACAAAAAAAAAAAGACAAACAAAAAGACTGACAAAAGTAAATGACAAGGAAAAAAAAAGAAGAACCCAGCCAAAATGAACCCCATGTATAAGATTTATATACTACCAGAGCAAAAACAAATTCACAGAAACACTGACAGAAGAAAATGATGGGAGGGTGGTTATAAATTCTCACTATGGGTGAGGATGGTTACTTTGATTCTCCCTGAATGTATCTTGATATCTTTGTTAAAGGACTCAACTTTCCTGAGATAGAGGGGAATTAAAACTTGTTTATAGGGGTGCCTGGGTGTCTCAGTGGGTTAAGGCCTTTGCCTTCGGCTCAGGTCATGATCCCAGGGTCCTGGGATCGAGCCCTGCATCAGGCTCTCTGCTCAGCTGGGAGCCTGCTTCCCTTCCTCTCTCTCTGCCTGCCTCTCTGCCTACTTGTGATCTCTGTCAAATAAATAAATAAAATCTTTAAAAAATAAAATAAAATAAAATAAAACTTGTTTATATATAGCGGTAGCATTGATTGGGAAAAGGGGATTACCTTGAAGCTTATCTCTATATGAATATTAAAAATAAACAAAAGAAAATAGTTAAAAAATAAAAAAATAGAAAAGCAAAAGAAAAATAAAGTTATATGCATCAAAAAATTTCAAGTTAAAAGGTTATTATTGAATTTGTTGTACTGAATATCTCATTGTGATCGTAAATAGGTTAAAATATATTTAAAAATACAAGAATAGTAGGAACAATTTAAAAATAAAAGTTATGGGGCGCCTGGGTGGCTCAGTGGGTTAAAGCCTCTGCCTTCGGCTCAGGTCATGATCCCGGGGTCCTGGGATCGAGCCCCACATCGGGCTCTCTACTCAGCAGGGAGCCTGCCTCCTCCTCTCTCTCTCTGCCTGCCTCTCTGCCTACTTGTGATCTGTCTGTCAAATAAATAAATAAAATCTTTAAAAAAAAGTTATATCTATGAAGTAGTAGAGGTTGTCCTCTTATTTTTTTGTTTGTTTGTTTGTTTTGTTTTGTTTTGCTTTTTTCCTGGCTTTCTGGGGGTAGGGCCTGCCACGTGGTTTTTCAGGCAGTCTTGTTAGAGTTGAGTCTTCCTGCTCCCTATCAAGGGGCTTGGCTCTGAAGAAACTGGTTTTTCAGGCTTTTGATCTCTGGAGATTATTTTTTTGTTTGGGGTTTTATTTTGTTTGTTTGTTTGTTTGTTTGTTTCTCTACTTGGCCTCTTTTGGTGGTTCTTAGAGGAAAGAAAACTGCATCCAGACCTCCATCTCAGAGAGAAGCCTCAGTTTGTTCCCCTATGGGTGCTCCAGAGCACATAAATTCCACCTCTGCCACTGGCAGAGCACGTCCCCAGCCACAGTTTCAGGGATCTCAGGAACTCCTGATTTTATCCAAAACCAGGAGAAGTACTAGTCCAGAGAGCTGGATTCCAGCAGCCGCCTCTGCCGCAGCTGTCTAGGCATGTCCAGACCTCCAGAGAGGTCCCAACCAGAGATAGCATACTGAGATTTTTCATGCTGGCCTGGGCTGGGAGTGTTTAGAGTCTCCCAGTCCCAGAGAGCACTGGTAGCGCCCACACAGACCTCTCTCAGGGGAGTGTGGAGCGCGACTCAGACCCAGGTAGCGTAGCATGTGTGCAGAGAGCAAAATGCTATGGTTCTAGAGAGCACTGGCTAGCATCTACACCAGACTATCTCATGTGCACCACCACCCAGGTGCTCTCACATGTGCCGGTGACTCAGGGACCGAGGCCTGGCTTCTTTGCTACACTCCCTCTGGCTCATCGCCAGCGGTGGCCATCCTAGGTCCATGGGGTTAAGCCCCTGTCCCTAACCGCCTAATTCCACCAATTTCCCCTTAAGATCTTTTGATCTTTTTGACTGCTTTCAACCAGACTCCCAAGTTAATGGTGGTCCCCAATTGCAGAGCACTCTCGTATTGGGGTATTACTTTCCAATGGGTCACTTCTGGTGGCTCCCTCCCCCTTTTGTTTATATTCCAATATCAGTCAGATGTTCCCACTCTGCTTTACCTGTCCACTGGCATCTTCTGCCCCCATAGAGATCCAGAAGTGTATAATTCTAATCTCAGGCTGATTTCATGGGTGATCAGAGTTCTTTGATAGATAATCAACTCACTTTAGGGGACCAGTTGAAACAGTGCCTCCTACTTCTCTGTCATCTTGTCTCCCTCCTCACTTACTCTTTTAAACCTTGCTGGTCTTGAAAGCTCTTTTTCTCTCCATCCATTTTGAATGTCAGCTTTGCTGGATAAAATATTCTTGGCTGTATGTTCTTCTCATTTATTGCCCTGAATTTGTCTTGCCAGGCCTTTCTAGCTTGCCAGGTTTATGTGGACCAGTCTGATGTTATTCTGATGGGCCTTCCTCTGTACGTAAGGAATCTCTTCCCCCTAGCTGCCCTTAAGGACTCTTGTCTAAAATTATGATTTGTGAATTTCACAATGAAGTGTCTGGGGGTCTTTCTGGACTTGTTGATCTTAGGGGTTGTCCTTTCTGCCTCTAGGACTCAAATACTCATTCCATTCCCCAGATTAGGGAAATTTTCATTCAGAATTCATTCAACTATATCTCCTAGTCTTCTCTCTTTCTCCAGCCCCTCAGGGATCCCAGTAATTCTGACACTGGTCATTTCATGGCATCATTTAGTTCCCTAAAGCTGTTTTCATGGCTTCTAAGCTGTTTGATCCAGGTGTCCTCCTGATCCTTCTTTTCTATCAGTTTGTCTTCTAGATCACTAATTAGATCTTCTGCCTCACTTACTGTAGCTGTTAGAGTATTTAGATTAGATTGGATCTCATTGATAGCATTTTTTAGTACTGCCAGATCAGCCTTCATTTCTGCCTTAGAGATTCTATGTTGCCACTAATGGTCTTCTCCAGCCTAGCCATTGTCTGGATAATTTTTACCCTGAATTCCCTTTCTGATATACTTTTTATGTCCATATCCAATAGTTCCATGGGTGAGGGCACAGTCTCTGAATTTTCCCTCCATTCGGTGTTCCTCATCCTAGTACTTTTGGTGAGAGGTGGTTGATGGATGTATAGCTGAGTATATCAACCATGATGTAGTCAAGATGCACTCTGGAAAGTTTCAGAGCAATCGGAAGTCACCACCAAAAGGAATGAAAAAAGAAAAAAGATAGAAAAATAGAGAAAACCCAGCCAAAATGAGCCCCAGAAGTAAGATTTATAAGGTACATAAACAAAAACCAACAAACAAAAGGACTGACAAAACTAAAAGACAAGAAAAAAAAAAAACAGCAAAAATTGACCCCATGAATAAAATCTATATAGTACAAAAACAAAAACAAATACATGGAAACACTAACAGAAGAATAAGATGAGAAGGTGGTTATAAACACTCAATGTGATCAAGGAAGGTTATTTTGGTTCTTCCTGGGTGAATCTTATTATCTTTCTAAATGATTTCAACTTTCCAGAGATACAGGGAAATTAAAACTGGTTTATATATAGGGGTAGTATTGAATAAGGAAAAGGATTACCTTGAAGATTATATCTTTATGTATAAAAGAAAAGAAAAGAAAAATAAACACAGGTATGTGTATAAAAAATTCAAGTTAAAAAGTTATTATGGAATATGTTGGCTTAAACCTCTAGTTGTAATGATAAGTAGGTAAAAAAAATAAAAGAACAAGAATCGTGAGAATGAATGAAAAAAAGAGAAAGCAAGAAAGAAGAAAGAAAGGAATGAAAGAAAGAAAGGAGAAAAGAAAAAAGGAAGATGAAATATGAAATATGCAGGTTTTGGGGCAATATGGAGAGCCTAATATAGTTTTTCCCCTGGTGTTGGGGTTTTACTGTTCTGGGGGGACACTGTGGTGGTTGTCCTCTTTTTCTTTTGGCTTGTCTTCTGGGACAGAGGCCTGCCACATTGTTTTTCAATCAGTCCTGCTTGGGCTCGGTCGCCCTGTGCCCTATAAGGTGGCTTGGCTCTGTGGAATCCAGTTTTTCAGGCTTTTATTCACTGGAGGGTTTTGTTCTTTGGTGGGTTTTTGCGGGTTTTCAGAGGATTAATGTAAAGTAAACTATCCACACCCAGACCTCTGCCTCAGAAAGAAACCTCAGTCGGCTCTCCTCTGGGTGCTCCTGAACTCACAGACTCCCCCTCTGCAAAATCTGCTGAAAAATGCAAACTTCCACAGGTGGTGCGCACCCCCAGCTACTGTCTCAGTGATTGCCTGAGGCCTCCGCTTGTCTTTCCATCCCTGTGCCACTAAAACTGCAAGCAATATTGGTCCTGGCAAGCCCAAACCTAGGTGTCTGCCATTGCCGGGACTGCTTTCTGGGGTCACTCACCCACAGCAGAGGCACAGGTTGTCGAAGCCTGCAGGCGGAGGGATCCTGACTGGAGACTGTGCTGGGTTCTCTCAGGCATGGTCTGGGTGCATTCAGACCCCATAGCTGGTCACAGAAGGCTGCAGGCCCTGAGACCAATGGCCAGTGCCCACACTGGACTCTCTCAGGCATGGGCAGGAGTGCACCCAGCCTAAGTGTGGTGCAAGTAGTGGAACACCCTGAGCTCAGGGACTACGAACTGAAGCCACCACCAGGCTCTCTGGCATGGGTGGTCACCAGCAGTGACAGTCATGGGACCATGGGCATAGGCCTGTGCCCATGATTGCCCGATTCCACCAGTTGCCCGTTAAGAATGTTTGCTCTTTTTGAGTGCCTTTAACCAGTCTCCGAGTTAATGCTGGTCCCCAATCACAGGGCACTTTCATATTGGGGCATTACTTTCCAATGGGTCACTTCTGGTGGCTCTCTCCCTGTTCTGTTTATCCTCCAATATCAGTCCAAGAGTTCACCCTCTGCTTTACCTCTTCACTGATGTCTTCTATCCCTGTAGAGATCCAGAAGTGTAATATCTTACATCTCAGGCTGATTTCATAGGTGTTCAGAATATTCTAGTAGATATTTAGCTCACTTTAGGGAACTGGTTGAAACAGGGTCTCCTACTTCTCTGCCATATTGTCCCTCTTCCATCTCACTACAGCTTTAAAATACAACTTGAAGTCCAACTTATCTTTATCGAGATTTCTTTGGATTTTGGGGGTCTTTTGTGGTTCCATGCACATTTTAGGATTGTTGTTTCTAGCTTTGTGAAAGGTGATAGTGGAATTTGATAAGGATCACATTAAGTTTGTATATTACTTTTGGTAATATAGACATTTTCACAGTATTTGTTCTTCCAATCTGTGAGTATTGAATACTGTCCCATTTCTTTTTTTTTTATCATTTTTAAAATTTATTTTCAGCATAACAGTATTCATTGTTTTTGTACCACACCCAGTGCTCCATGCAATCCGTGCCCTCTCTAATACCCACCACCTGGTTCCCCCAACCTCCCACCCCCCACCTCTTCAAACCCTTCAGATTGTTTTTCAGAGTCCATAGTCTCATTGTTCACCTCCCCTTTCAATTTCCCCCAACTCCCTTCTCCTAACTCTTTTGTCCTGTTCAATTTCTTTCATCAGCATTTTATAGTTTTCAGAGTACAGACAATTTGGTTAGGTTTATTCTTAGATATCTTATGGTTTTGAGTGCAATTGTAAATGAGTTGACTCCTTGAATTCTCTTTCTGCTCCTTCATTATTGCTGTATAGAAATGCAACAAATTTCTGTACATTGATTTTGTGTCCTGTAATTTTACTGAATTCTTGTATCTGGTCTAGCAAACTTTTGGTGCAGTCTTTTGGGGTTTCTACATAGGGTATCATGTCATCTGCAAATACTGAAAACTGTACTTCTTCCTTGCCCATTTGGATATCTTTATTTCTCTCTGTTGTCTGATTGCTGAAATTATGAATTTCCAGTACTCTGTTAAATAACAGTGGGAGATTTTAAATTACTGACTCAATTTCGTTGCTGATTATCAGTCTGTTCAAATTTTCTATTTCTTCTTATTTCAGTTTTGGTAATTTATGTATTTCTAGGAATTTATCCATTTCTTCCAGATTATACAATTGTTTGGCATATAGGTTTTCATAGTATTCTTTTATAATTGTTTATATTTCTGTGGTCTTGATAATTATTTCTCCTCTCTCATCTGTAATTTTATTTATTTGGTCCTTTCTCTTTTATTTTTGATATCTCTGGCTATACATTTATCAATTTTATTAGTTTTTTTCAAAGAAACATCTCCTGTTTTTGATCTGTTCTATTGCTTTTATCAAGTTTCTGTATCACTTATTTTTGCTCTAATCTTTATTATTTGCATCTTTCTGTGGGCTGTAGGCCTTGTTTGTTGTTATTTTTCTACCTCTTTTAGATGTAAGGTTATGTTTTACATAACTTTTTTACATTGTTATTTAAATTCTAGTTAACATATACTGTAATATTAATCACAAGGGTAGAATTTAGTGATTCATCACTTCAATATAACATCTAGTGCTCATCATAACAAGTGCCCTCCTTAATACCCATCATATATTTAGCCCATCTGTCACCCACAACCATCCATCAGCCCTCAGTTTGTTCTCTATCATTAAGAATCCCTTATGGTTCCCCCCTCTTTATTTTCCCCTTCCAATACCTTCAACTGTTTTGTTTCTTAAATTCCCCATATGAGTGAAATCATATGGTATTTGTCTTTTTCTGACTCACTTTTTTCTCTTAGTATAATACACTCTAGCTCCAGCCACATCATTGTAAATGGCAAGATTTCATTCTCCTTTATGGCTGACCAATATTCCATTCTATGTATATGAACCACCTCTTCTTTATCTATTCATCAGTCAATAGACATTTGGGCTCTTCCCATAGTTTTGCTATTGTTGATAATGCTGCTATAAACATCAAAGTGTATGTGCCCTTTTGAATCTGTGTTTTTGTATCCTTTGTCTAAATACCTAATAGTGCAGTTCCTGGATTGTAAGTAGTTCTATTTTTAACTTTTTAAGGAACCTCCATACTGTTTTCCAGAGTGGCTGTACCAGTTAGCATTCCCACCAACAGTATAAGAAGGTCCCCTTTTTCTGCGTCCTTACCAAAATCTGTTGTTTTTCTGTTGTTAATTTTAGCCATCCTGACAGGTGTGAGGTGGTCTCTCATCATGGTTTTGATTTGTTTTTCCCCGATGATGAGTGACATTGAATATGTTTTTATGTGTTTGTTAGTCATCAGTATATCTTCTTTGGAAAAAAAAAAAAGTCTATTCATGTCTTCTGCCCATTTCTTATACTGGATTTTTTGTTTTTTGGATGTTGAGTTTGGTAAGTCCTTTGTAGATTTTGGATCCTGACCTTTATCAGATATGTCCTTTTCAAATATTTTCTCTCATTCTGTAGGCAGCCTTTCAGTTTTGTTGATTTTTTTTTCTTTTGCTGAGCAGATGCTTTTTATATTGATGAAGTCCCAATAGTTCACTTTGTTTATCTTTCCCTTGCCTCAAGGACATAGCTAGGAAAAAGCTGCTATGGTCAATGTTGGAGAAGCTACTGCCTGAGCTCTCTTCTAGGATTTTTATGTTTTCTTGTCTCACACTTAGGTTCTTAATCCATTTTGAATTTTCTTTTCTGTGTGGTGTAAGAAAGTGTTTCAGTTTCATTCTTTTGCATGTTGCTGTCCAGTTTTCCCTACACCATATGTGGAAGAGACTGCCTTTTTTTCCTCCCTGCTTTGTCAAGGATTAGTTGATCATATAGTTATAGGTCCATTTCTGGGTTTTTAAAATTCTGTTCCATTGGTCTATGTGTCTGTTTTTGTGCCAATATCATATTGTCTTGAAGACTACAACTTTGTAATATAACTTGAAGTTTGAAATCATGCTATCTCCAACTTCAATTTTCTTTAAGATTGATTTGGTTATTGGAGTCTTTACATGTCATTCCATAGAAATTTTAGAATTGTTTGTTCAAGCTCTGTGCAATTGTAAGTGGGATAAATTTCTTGATTTCCTTTTCTGTTACTTCATTGTTGGTGTATAGAAATGCAAAGGATTTCTGTGCATTGATTTATACCCTGCGACTTTGTTGAATTCGTGTATTAGTTCTAGCAATTTTTTCATGGAGTCTTTTAGGTTTCCTACATATAGTATCATGTTGTCTTCAAATAGTAAGTTTGACTTCTTCCTTGCCAATTTAGAGTCTTTTATTTCCTTTAATTGTCTGATTACTAAAACTAAGACTTCCAGTATTATGTTAAATAGCAATGGTGAGAGTGGACATCCCTGTCTTGTTCCTGACTGTGGAGGGAAAGCTCTGTTTTTCCCAGTTAAGGATGCATTAGTTGTGGGTCTTTCATATATGGCCTTTATGATGTTGAGGTAGGTTCCATCTATCCCTATTTTGTTGAGGGTTTTTATCAAGAATGGATGCAGTGTTTTGTCACATGCCTTTTTTGCATTTAGTGAGAAGATCATATGGTTCTTGTCCTTTCTTTTACTAACATGGTGTATCACATTGATTGTCTTGGGCACATTGAACCATCCCTGCAGCCCAGAAATAAATCCCACTTGATTGTGGTGAATAATTCTCTTAATATACTGTGGGATTCGGTTTTCTATTATCTCACTGAGATTTTTTTACATCCATGTTCCTCAGGGATATTGGCCTATAATTCTTCATTTTACTGTGGTCTTTGTCTGGTTTTGGAATCACTGTAATGCTGGCCTCATAATGGAATTTGGAAGCTCTCCTTCCATTTCTATATTTTGGAACAATTTGGGAAGTTTAGGTATTAACCCTTTAAATGTCTGGTATAATTCCCCTAGGAAACCATCTGGCCCTGGTCTTCTGTTTATTCAGAGATTTTTTATCACTGATTCCATTTCTTCATGATTATCAGTCTATTCAATTTTTTTTATTTCTTCCTGTTTCAGTTTTCATAGTTTATATGTTTCTAGAAATTTTTCTGTTTCTTCCAAATAGCCCAGTATGTTTGCATATATTTTTTTCTGGTCTTATACTTAGGTTCTTAATCCACTTTAATTAAGAACGTAAGTTCTTAACCCATCTATTTCTCTCTCTCGTTCTATTCTCCTATGATTTTTTTTTTATTTCTATGGTGTTGGTTATGATCTCTTTCATTCATGACTTTAACTATTTGCATCATTTTTCTTCTTTTTGATAAATCTAAGGGTTTATCAATTTTTAACAATTCTTTTAAAGGACCAGCTCTTAGTTTTCTTGTTTGTTTGTTTCTATGTAGATTCTATATAGTTTATTCTGCTCCAATCTTTATTATTTCCCTTCTTCTACTAGCTATTAGCTTTATTTGATGTTCCTTTTCCAGCTCCTTTGGGTGTAAGGTTAGGTTGTGTGTTTGAGACTTTTCTTAGTTCTTGAGATAAGCCAGTATTGCTATATACTTCTGTCTTATGACGGCCTTTGTTGCATCCTGAAGGTTTTGGACCATCCTGTTTTCATTTTAATTTGCTTCCATATAGTTTTTAATTTCTTCTTTAATTTCCTGGTCAACCCATTCATTCTTTAGTAGGATATTCTTCACATTCCATATATTTGTGGTCTTTCCAAATGTTTTCTTGTGGTTTGAATTCAAGTTTCATGGTGTTGTGGTCTGAAAGTATGCATGGTGTAATCTTGATCTTTTTGTACTTGTTGAGGGCTGATTTGTGACCCAGTGTGTGATCTATTCTAGGTAATGTCCTATGTGAACTTGAAAAGAATGTGTTCTGCTGCTTTAGGATGAAATGCTGTGAATATATCTGTTAAGTCAATTTGGTCCAATGTGTCATACAAAACCATTGTTTCCTTGTTGATTTTCTGCTTAGATGATATGTCCATTGTTGTAAGTGGGAAGTTAAATGCCCTACTATTACTGTGTTATTATCAATGAGTTTCTTTATAATTGTTATTAATTGATTTATGTATTTGGGTGTTCCCAAGTTGGGGGCATAGATATTTACAACCATTAGATCTTCTTGATGGGTAAAACCTTTGATTATGATTTAATGCCTTTCTTCATCTCTTGTTATAGTCTTTGTTTTAAAATCTAGTTTGTCTGGGGGTGCCTGGGTGGCTCAGTGGGTTAAAGCCTCTGTCTTTGGCTCAGATCATGATCTCAGGGTCCTGAGATCGAGTCCCGCATCAGGCTATCTGCTTGTCAGGGAAGCCTGCTTCCTCCTCTCTCTCTGCCTGCCTCTCTGCCTACTTGTGATCTCTCTGTCAAATAAGTAAATAAATAATCTAAAAAAATCTAGTTTGTCTGATATAAATATGGTTATTTCAGCTTTCTTTTGGCATGCATTAGCATGATAGATAAATCTCTATGCCCTTACTTTCAACACGCAAGTGGCTTTAGGTCTAAAATGAGTCTCTTGCAGGCAGAATATAGATGGATCTATTTTTTTAATCCATCCTGATACCCTCTGTCTTTTGTATAGAGCACTTAGTCCATTTACATTCAGAGTGATTATTGAAAGATATGAATTTAATTCCATTGTGTTACCTGTAGAGTTGGTGTTTCTGGTGATGCCCTCTGGTCCTTTCTAGTTTTTGTTGCCTTTGGTCTTTTATTTCTCCACTCAAAATGTGCCCCTTAAAATTTCTTGCAGGCCTGGTTTACTGATCATGAAGTCCCTTAATTTCTGTTTGTCTGGGAATCTCTCTCTTATTCTGAATGGCAGTCTTGCTGGATAAAGAATTCTTGGCTGTGTATTTTTCCCATTCAGCATGTTGAATATTTTCTGCTACTTCTTTTTGTCCTGCTAGATTTCTGTGGACAAATCTTCTCCCTATGGATTTCTCCTCCCTTGTAGGTAAGGACTTTTTCCCCTAGCTGCTTTCAGGATTCTTTCCTTGTCTGTGTGTTTTGTGAATTTGACTAATATGCCTTGGCAATGGCCAGCTTTTGTTAAATTTAATAGAAGTCCTCTGTGCTTTTGGATTTAGATGTCTGTGTCTTTCCCAAATTAGGGAATTTTTTTCAGCTATAATTTGTTTGCATAAACCTTCTGCCCCCTTTTCTCTCTCTTCCTCTTCTGGGAGTCCTATGATATGAATGTTATTATATTTTAAGAAGTTGCTGAGTCCCCTATGTATATCTTCATGGTCTATTACATTTTCTCCCTCTTCCTTTTAGATTCATTGTTTTCCATAATTTTCTCTTTTATATCACTTATTCACTCATCTGCCTCATCCATTCTCTCATTGTCATGGCATCCATTTATGGTTGCATTTTGGTTATAGCATTTTTAATTTCAGTCTGACTAGATTTTAGTTATTTTAACTCTGAGTAAGGGACTCTCTAGTGTCATCTATGTTTTTTTCAAGCCCAGTAAATATCTTTATAATTGTTTTTTATAATTCTAGTTCAGACATCTTACTTATATTTGTATTCCCCAAATCCTTGGTTATTAATTTTACTTACTGTTCTTTCTTTTGGGGTGAATTTCACTCTTTTGTCATTTTTTCCAGATTAAAACAAACAAACAAACAAACAAACAAACTAGATCCTAGTTGTGTTTTGGTCTGCATGTTAAAAAAAAGCTAGATCCAAAAATAAAAATAAAAAATATATTTAAATATATATATATATAGAATTAAAAATTAAAAAGGAATTAAAAAATAAAACAAAATAAAAATAAAAATGAAGCTATATCCAATTACCCTTAGAGTTGAAGGTTTTCTCTGTGATCAGTAGATTTAATGCAGGGGAGAGGCTTGTGCTTGTCTTCTGGGAGAGGGACCTATTGCACTGATTCTCAGGCCCACTTGTCCTATTGGAAATGCACCTACTTGGGTGCAGGTTTGCAGAGCTTGGTGTAAGCAACTCTGTTCTACACTTGTTGATGCTGTTTAATTCACTGAGGTCTGTCCTTGCTGACGAGAAGGATACAAAATGGTATGGTGGTAGTCCCACACTCTCTTGTTCCTGAAGCTCAGAGTTTGTGTCCCAGACTCTTAAGGAATCCCTCACAGAAGAGCAAAAATATCGCCCCTTTTGTGTCTCCAAGTTCCATCAGATCCCTGCCTTCACCTTGTCTTTTCCAAGCTGTCAACCTGCGAAGCAGCACTGTACTTCTGTGTTTTATCTCAGGCACACTACTAGGTTTCAAAACTCCAAATTATGGGGACTTACGTGGTACAGACATATGCTGATCCTCTGGTAGAGAGTCTTGCTGTGCTTTTGCCATTTGCCAGCCAATCCCAGGCAAGTGGTTGCAAGACAGGGTAACAATTTGGAGTTTATTGTAATGTGGAGCCAAAAAGCTGGCACCCAGGCTCATTGCCCTCATCAGGTATCCCTGCTCCTGTGGCTGAAAACAGTGCAGCACATTGATACAATCAGTTCTTCTTGCTACCCAGGGGATCATCAGACCATGCTCTTGGCTCCTGGATCTCTGTCCTTTTTTACTGGAGCACCTTTAGGCCAGGCACAACCTTAGCTGTAATGGACTTCTAAAGCTTCCAGTTTTGTGTCCTTCTCTTTACAATACCTTGCAGTAGTCTCAGTAAGCAGGGCTCCCTCTCCTCCACAGCACCTACAGTTCTTATCTCCCCTAAATCAACTCTCTGTATCTTCTACCTTCCAGAAGGTGGTTGCTTTTCTACTTGTAGACTTGTGGTTTTATTCTCTTGTTTCTCAGATTTATTTCTTGGGTGTTCAGAATGATTTGATAATTATCTAGCTGTGTTTGATGGATAAGGCAAACTTGAGGTCTCCCTACTCCTCTGCCATCTTAACTCCTCCTGCCATTGCTTCAGTTACTTGGCAGTATATATTCTTCCTATGCAAACATTTATAACGTAGGCTATTTTCTAAGCTTGTCACCAGGAAGCTGTGGGGGGCCTAATGGTTCCACCACCACCAAGCTGGCTATTAAAATGTGCATTGTTACACCCCACCCCCGATCCTGGGGCTGATCAGACTTTCCTCTTATGACCACTTTTGCTGTGTCCCAGAAGTTTTGGACTATTTTGTTTTCATTTTCATTTGTTTCCATGTATTTTTTTTTATTTCTTCTTTAATTTCCTGGTTGACTCATTAATTCTTTAGCAGCATGTTCTTCAACCTGCATGTATTTGTGTTCCTTCTAGACTTTTTCTTGTGATTGACTTCAAGTTTCATAGCATTGTGGTCAGAAAATATCCATGGTATGAATTCAGTCTTTTTGTACTTCTTGAGTCACGATTTGTGGTCTATTCTGGAGAATGTCCTATGTGCACTTGGAAAGAATATGTATTTTGTTGCATTAAGATGAAATGTAGTGAATATATCTGTTAAGTCCATCTTGTTGAGTGTGCCACTCAAAGCCATTTTTTTCCTAGTTGGTTTTCTGCTTAGATGTCTTTTCCCCTTTGATGTATTTGAGGTGTTAAAGTTCCCTAGTATTATTGCATTACTCTCAATGAGTACTTTTGTGTTTGTTATTAATCGTTTTGTATATTTGTGTGCTCCCACATTGGAAGCATAAATATTTACAATTTTTAGACCTTCTTGTTGGAGAGTACCATTCATTATTATATAGTGCCTTTCTTCATTCTTGTTACACTCTTTGGTTTAAAATCTAGTTTGTCTGATACATGTATTGCTCCTCCTGCTTTCTTCTGACATCAATTTGCAAGATAAATACTTTTCCATCACTTCACTTTCAATCTGCAGGTGTCTTTAGGTCTAAAATGAATCTCATAATTAAAAATAGAGCTACCCTATGACTCTGCAATTGCACTACTGGGTATTCACCCCAAATATACAGATGTAGTGAAAAGAAGGGCCATATGTACCCCAGTGTTCATACCAACAATGGCCACAATCGCCAAAATGTGGAAAGAGCCAAGATGTCCTACAACAGATGAATGGATAAAGAAGATATGACTCATATATACAATGGAATATTACACCTCCATCAGAAAGGATGAATACCCAACTTTTGTATCAACATGGACTGGACTGGAGGAGATTAAGCTGACTGAAATAAGTCAAACAGAGAAAGTCAATTATCATATGGTTTCACTTACTTGTGGAGCATAAGGAATAACATGGAGGACATTAGGAGAAAAAAAAGAAAAGTGAATTAGGGGAAATTGGATGGGAAGATGAACCATGAGAGACTGTGGACTCTGAGAAACAAACTGAAGTTTTGGGAAGGGAGTGGGGTGGGGGGGTGAGCCTGGTGGTGGGTATTAAGGAAGGCATGTATTGCATGGAGCACTGGGTGTGGTGCATAAACAATGAATCTTGGAACACTGAAAAAATTAAATTAAATTTAAAAATAAATAAATAAAATTAATCTCGTGTAGGCAACATATAGATGGAGCTTTTTTTTTTTTTTAAATCCATTCTGACACCCTATGTCTTTCTATTGGAGTGTTCACTTATTTTACATTCAGAATAATTATTTTTAAGTGACTTGTATGTTATTATGTTATGTTAGTCACCAAACAGTACATCATTAGTTTTTTTTTATTTTTATTTATTTACTTTAAATTTCTTTTCAGTGTTCCAGAATTCATTGTTTATGCACCACACCCAGTGCTCCATGCAATACTTGCCCTCCATAATATCCACCGAAAGGCTCATCCAACCTCCTACCCCTCTCCCCTCCAAAACCCTCAGTTGTTTCTCAGAGTCCACAGTCTCTCATGGTTCGTCTCCCCCTCCAATTTCCCCCAACTCACTTCTCTCCATCTCCCCATGTCCTCCACATTATTCCTTATGGTCCACAAATAAGAAAAACCATATGATAATTGACTTTCTCTGCTTGACTTATTTCACTCAATACAATCTCCTCCAGTCCCGTCCGTGTTGATAGAAAAGCTGGGTATTCATCCTTTCTGATGGAGGCAAAATACTTCATAGTATATATGGACCATACCTTCTTTATCCATTCATCTGTTGAAGGGAATTTTGGTTCTTTCCATAGTTTGGCGACTCTGGCCATTACTGCTATGAACATTGGGGTACAGATGGCCCTTCTTTTCACTACATGTGTATTTCTTTAAATTTTTATTTTTTAATTTTCTTTTCAGTGTTCCACAGTTCATTGTGTATGCACCACACCCAGTGCTCCATGCAATATGTGCCCTCCACAATACCCACCACCAGGCTCACCCAACCTCCCACCCTCCCTCCCCTCCAAAACCCTCAGTTAGTTCCTCAGAGTCCACAGTCTGTCATGGTTCGTCTCCCCCTCCAATTTCCCCCAACTCCCTTCTCCTCCCCATCTATAACATACACAAAGATAAACTCAAAATGGATAAAAGACCTCAATGTGAGGCAGGAATCCATCAGAATCCTAGAGGAGAACATAGGCAGTAACCTCTTGATATCAGCCACAGCAATTTCTTTCAAGATATGTCTCCAAATACAAAGGATTCAAAAGCAAAAATAAACTTTTGGGACTTTATCAAGATCAAAAGCTTCTGCACAGCAAAGGAAACACTCAACAAAATAAAGAAGCAACCCACGGAATGGGAGAAGATATTCGCAAATGACAGTACAAAGGGCTGATATCCAAGATCTATAAAGAACTTCTCAAACTCAAAAAACACAAAACAGATAATCATGTCAAAAAATGGACAGAAGACATGAATAGACACTTCTCCAATGAAGATATACAAACGGCTAGCAGACTCATAAAAAAATGTTCGTCATTACTAGCCATCAGGGAGATTCAAATCAAAACCACATTGAGATACCACCTTACACCAGTAGAATGGCCAAAATTAAACAGACAGTAAGCAACATATGTTGGAGAGGATGTGGAGAAAGGGGAATGCAAGTCAGTGCAGCCACTTTGGAAAACAGTTTAGAGATTCCTTAAGAAATTAAATATAGAGATTCCCTAGGGCCCTGCAATTGCACTAATAGGTATTTACCCCAAAGATACAGATGTAATGGAAAAAAGGGCCATATGTACCCCAATGTTCATAGCAGCAAAGGCCGCAGTCACCAAACTGTGGAAAGAACCAAGATGCCCTTCAACAGACGAATGGATAAGGAAGATATGGTCCATATATACTATGGAGTATTATGCCTCCATCAGAAATGATGAACACCCAACTTTTGTATCAGCATGGACAGGACTGGAAGAGCTTATGCTGAGTGAAATAAGTCAAGAAGAGAGAGTCAATTATCATATGGTTTCACTTATTTGTGGAGCATAGTGAATGACATCATTAGTTTTTGATGTAGTGTTCCATGGTTCATTGTTTGCATATAACACCCAGTTCTCCGTGCAATACAGGCCCTCCTTAACACCCATCACTGAGCTAACCCATTCCCCCACTCCCCTTCACTCCCCTCTAAAAGCCTCAGTTTGTTTCTCAGAGTCCATAATCTCTCATGGTTCATCTCCCCTTCTGATCCACCCCTTTACTTTGCCCTTCCTTGTTCTAATGTCATAGAGGACATTGACAGAATAATTATTGATAGATATGCATTTAGGTCCCTTTTCTTACTTGTTTTATCATTGTTTCTGGAGAATTTTCTCTGTTCCTTTCCAGTCCTTTACATTTTCTTTCTTTCCTTTGCATGCAAAGAATTCCCTTTAATATTCCTTGCAGGGCTGTCTTAGTGATCGCAATCTCCTTTAGTTTTTGTTTGTCTGGGAAACTCTTTACCTCTCCATCTGTTCTGAATGATAGCTTTTCTGTATAGAATATTCTTGGTTGCAGATTTTTGCCATTCAGAATTTCTAATATACCATGCCACTTTCTTCTGTAATGCAAAATTTCTGTTGAAAGATCTGCAACTAGACTTATGAGTCTTTCCTTTAAGTTAGGGATTCCTTCTGTCTGGCTGCTTTTAGGATTTTTTTCTTTATCACTCTATTTTGCAAATTCAACTCCTATGACATAAATGTTACTATGTCTGATGGAGTCACTGAGTTCCCTAAGTCTACTCTTGCAGTCCATCATTCTTCTTTTTTTCTCTATTTTGTTCAGCTTCATTATTTTCCATAACTTATCTTGTATATCACTAATTCATTCAATTGCTTCTTCTCTCCATGTGGTCATTACATCCAGTTTCTCAGATATTGCATTTTTCATTTCTACCTGATTGTTTTTTAGCCCTTTTATCTCTTCAGTAGGGTCTCCCTGATGTCTCTCAATCTTTTCTGTAGCCTGGTGTGTATCCTTATGACTGTTGCTTTAAATTCTGCATCAGGCATATTACATATATCTGTTTCAATTATATCTCTGGCTGTGACCTTTCCTTGTTCTTTATTTGGGGATGAATTCTTCCACCTTGGTATTTTGTTTAGGTCTCTGTCTTCTGTGTATTAGAATTGCCTGTTATTTTTTCCACTCCCAAAAGTAATGGTTTCATGAAGAAGAGGTTATATAGTGTCTGGGGCATGGTGCTTCAGAGAGTGTCACTGGTGTGTGCTGCCTGCACTCTGTTGTAGTGTTTTGGCTGCTTTATTTCTCAAGTTAGCCATCTACAGAGGCTTTCCTTGCCTGCAGTGGGTGGTGTGTGGACCTTAGCCAGTGAGTGGTGAGTGTTAACTAGTTGAGCGCTGGTCTACTTGTTAAATGAGAGCTAATGCTACTTCCACTATAATTGAAGCTTTGCAGAACTCTAGTCAGTAGATGTGGTGCATGCAGAGGTTTCTGCTGGACTTCTGGGGAAGAGGCTCACTGTGCTGGTACTTAGGCACACTTGCCTGAGAAAAACAGTACCAGCAGAGTGCAGGAGGAGCAGTAGTTGGTGTAAGTAGGTTAGGCAGCCAATGTTGGTGCTTTGCTGTTTATTGCATTTGGTTTATGCTGAGGGGCAGGGGAGAGAAATGGTGTCAACCAGCTCATCTTTCCCTGGAGAGAGGTCTCTGTGCTTACTGCTCCCAGGGAAGTACTCCCAGAAGATCAAAGAGTTTCCCATCATGTACCCCAAGCATTTTTCAGATTGCTGTTTTCAATCTGTCTGTCTGCAGACACTGTCTGGAACAGTGCATTGGCAATTTTAGCTTTATCCCAGCCAAACCTACTGACTTTTAAAACTACTAACTTGGGTGTCTGGGTGTCTTAGTTGGTTAAGCCTCTGCCTTCAGCTCAGATCATGATCCCGGGGTCTGGGATGAAGTCCCACCTTGGACTACCTGCTCTATAGGGAGCCTGCTTCTCACTCTCTTTGTTCCTCCCCTTTGCTTATGTTCTTTCTCTCTTAGATGAATGAATACTATCTTTTAAAAATAAATAAATAAATAAAACTCTGAATTTTAGGGACTTGCTGTGGTGGTCTACAGCACTGGTCTTCTTGGGGAGGGTCTTGCCATCCTGGGGCTGATGCACGTTTGACAGATAAGGGCAGTCATACCAGAGTAAGGAGGTTTGGGATTTGGAGCAAAGTAGGCTAAACAGCCAAGGTCCTGGTTAACTGTCATCAGCAGGTTTCTCTGTACCTATGCTGAGAGGTGTGGGGGGGAATGGAACCCGCTGGCTCTTTTGTCCCCAGAGGGTCATCTCTGTACACACCATATCTCACAGATCTATTCCAAGAGGAGCAAATAGTTTCTCCTTTTGCACCTTAGGCAATCCTCAGATCATGTTATCTGCCCTGCTGTTGCTTGCCTGCTTTATCCACAGGAATAGGGCAGTACTCTCAGGTCTCTATTCCAGCCAAGCCCCTGACCTCTAAAATTCTAGTCCTTGATCCCCACTGGTTGAAAACACTCAGGAAAATCAGCCCCTGTCATTTTCCCAGCCAAAGGTTTTGGGGAAGTGTTCTCCTTGTGTGTATCCTTGTACAATCCTCTCTCTCTTGCTTTTCTCTGTGACCAGGCCTCCTTCTCCTCCCAAGCACCCATGATCTGTTCCTCCCCCAAACCATGTCTTGGCACTTCCTTCCTTCCTCAATGTGGCCTTGTCTCTCCCTCTAGTTGTGCAGGTTTTTCTGTCAATCCTTAGGTTGTTTTCTTGGGTATTCAGAATGATTTGATAGACATCTAGCTGTTTTCAAAGGATGTGGCAATCTTAGGGTCCTTCTAGTATGTTGTCATCCTAGCCTCTCCCTAACACGGGTTTGTTTCTGGGCTTGTTATTGCATTCTATTGATCTATTTATCTGGTTTTGTTCCAGTACCATACTGATTTGATTTGATTTCTGTTGCTCTGTAGTATAGTTTGAAATCTGGAATTGTAATACCTCCAGGTTATGCTTTTTTTATTATTATGTTCAGTTAGCCACTGTATAGTACACACTTTTTGATGTAATGTTCAATGATTCATTAGTTAAGTATAACACCCAGTATTCATCACAACATGCACCCTCCTAAATACCCATCAACCTCTTACCCCTTATCCCCATCCTCCTCTCCTCTGAGACCCTTAGATTGTTTCCTGAGGTCCATAGTCTCTCATGGTTCATCTCCTTCTCTGGTTTCTCCTTTTTTGGATTTCCCTTCCTTCCCCTATGGTCCTCCCTGCTATTGCTTATGTTCCACATATGAGTGAAACCATATAATAATTGTCTTTCTCATCTTGACTTAGTTCACTTAACAAAATCCCCTCCAGTTCCAACCATGTTGATGCAAATGGTGGGTATTAATCCTTTCTGATGGATGAATAATATTCCATTGTATATATGTATGACATCTTCCTTATCTGTTTATCTGTTAAAGGGCGTCAGCTCCTTCCACAGTTTGGGTATTGTGGACATGGCTGCTATGAACATTGGGGTGCATGTGCCCCTTCTTTTCACTACATATGTATCTTTGGGGGTAAATACTTGGTAGTGCAATTGCTGGGTCATAGGGTAGCTCTATTCTTTTTTTTTTTAAAGAATTTATTTATTTGACAGAGAGTGAGAGAAGGAGAGAGAGCACAAGCAGGGGAAGCAGCAGAGGGAGAGGGGGAAGCTTGTGGGGCTTGATGTGGGCCTTGATCCCAGGACCCTGAGATCATGACCTGAGCCAAAGGCAGAGGCTTAACCCACTGAGCCACCCAGGTGCCCCGGGTAGCTCTATTCTTAACACCTTGCGGAACTTCCATACTGTTTTCCAGAGTGGCTGTATCAGCTTGTGTTCCCACCAACAATGTAAGAGGGTTCCCCTTTCTCCACATCCTTTGCAACATTTACTTTTCCTGCCTTGTTAATTTTTGCCATTATAACTAGTATAAATTGTAAGGTGGTAAGGTGTAAGGTAGTATCTTGTCGTGGTTTTGATCTGTATTTCCATGATGGCTACTGATGTTGCTGTTTTCAAGATTGTTTTGCCTATTCAGGGTCCTTAGGGTTTTCACACAACTTTGAGGGTTAGTGTTCTAATTCTTTGAAAAACACTGTTAATATTTTATTAAGGATTGCATTGAATTTGCAGATTGTTAGGGGCAGTATGGATATTGTAACAATATCAACTTTTCTAATCCATAAGCACAGTGGTCTCTCCATTAATTTGTGTCACCTTTGATTTCTTTCATCAGTGTTTGACAGTTTTCAGAGCACAGATCTTTCATCTCTGTTGTTTATTCTTATATATGTTATTCTTTTTGATACAATTGTACATGGGTTTTTTTCAAAACTTCTGCAGTTCTTTATTAGTGTTTAGAAATGCGGCAAATTTTTACATATTGATTTGTATCCTGAACCTCTTTTGCATTCATTGTATTAGCTCTTTTGGTTTCTTGGTGGATTCTTTAAGGTTTTCTTTTTTTTTTTAAGATTTTATTTATTTATTTGACAGAGAGAGAGATCACAAGTAGGCAGAGAGGCAGGCAGAGGTGGGGAGAAGCAGGCTCCCCACTGAGCAGAGAGCCCCATGTGGGGCTCAATCCCAGGACCCTGAGATCATCACCTGAGCCAAAGGCAGAGGCTTTAACCCACTGAGCCACCCAGGCACCCACTAAGGTTTTCTATATATAGTATCATGTCATCTGCAAATAGTGACAGTTCTACTTCTTGCTTACCAATCAAATGACTTTTATTTCTACTTCCTGCTACTTGTTGTATATAGGACTCCCAAACTATTTTGAATAAAAATGGTGAAAGTGGACATCTTTGTTTTATTCCTTATCTTAGAAGAAAACCTCCCAGTTTTTCACCATTGAGCATGATGTTTGCTGTGAGTTTTTCACATATGGTATTTATTATGTTGAGGTGCATTCCCTCTATATTCATTTTTGAGAGTTTTTTTTAAATCATAAATGGATGAAAAATTTCATCAAAAGTTTTTTCTGCATCTATTGGGATGATCCTTTAATTTTTATCCTTTTTTAATATGTTGTGTCAGTTGATTGAACTGTGGGTATTGAACTATCTTAGAATCCCTGGAATAAATCCCATAAAATCATGATGTATGATACTTGTAATGTTTTTACAAATTTTGCCAGTATTTCGTTGAATATATTTGCATCTATGCTCATCAGGAATATTTATCTCCATTTTTTTTTAAAGTGAATTTGTCTGGTTTTCATACCATGGTAAGGCTGGACTCATATAATGAGCTTGGGGACATTTTTTATCCTCAGTTTTTTGGAATAGTTTGAGAAGAATGGGTATTAACTTTACAATTTTGGTACAATTCACCTATGAAGCCATCTGGTCCTAGATTTTGTTTTCTGGGAGTCTTTTGATTAATGATTCAGTTTCATTAGTAGTAACTGGTCTCATCAGATTTTCTGTTTCTTACTGATTCAGTCATAGAAGATTTTCTGTTTTTAGGAGTTTTTTTGACTATGGTTGACACACAATATTATATTTGTTTTAGATATACAGCATAGTGATACAACAACCTTAAACATAAAGTTATGCTCACCACTACTGTAATCTGACCAGAGATACATTATCACAGTATTACAATTTATTGACAATATTTTTTAAGTTGTTATTTAAATTCCAGTTAGTTACCATAGAGTGTAATATTAGTTTGTGTAAAATATGATGATTCAAAACTTTCATACAACACTTGGTGTTCATTACAAGTACACTCCATGTACAATCCCCATCATCTGTGTAACTTATCCCCCACCCACCTTCCTTCTGATAAACATCAGTTTATTCTCTGTAGTTAAGAGTCTGTTTCTTGGACTGCATCTCTCTCTCTCTTTTCCCCCATATATTCATTTGTTTTGTTTCTTAAGTTATGCATATTAATGAAATCTATGGTATTTGTCTTTCTATGATATATTTTGCTTAATAGAACACTCTCTAGCTCCATCCACATTGTTCCAAATAGCAAGAATTCATTCCATTTTATGGCTAATATTCCATTATACATAATGAAATAATATATATATATATATATATATATATATATATATATATATATACTGAGAGAGAGAGAGAGATAAATATCTCACATCTTCTTTATCCATTCATTAGTTAATGGACACACAGGTTGTGTCCATAATTTGGCTGTTATCAGGGTGCATGTATCCCTTTGAATTAGCATTTTTTTATTCTGTAGGTGAATATCTACTAGTGCAATTGCTGGATTGTAGGGTAATTATATTTATAGCGTGGCTTTTGTAAATGATGTTGCAATAAACATGGGAATGGATATATATTTTTTAAAATAGTGTTTTTGTTTTCTTTGATTAAGTACCTAAGAGTGGAATTATTAGATCATATGGTATTTTTATGTTTAATTTTTGAGAAAACTCCATACAGTTTTCACATTGGCTGTAGCAATTTATACTCCCACCAACAGTGTACAAGTTTCCTTTTTCTCCACCTCCTCTCTAACACTTGTTATTTCTTGTTTCTTTTTTATTATTATTCTAGCCATTTTGACAGGTGAAAGGTGATATCTTTTTGTGGTTTTAGTTTGCCTTTCCCTGGTGACCAGTGATGTTGAACATCTTCGCATGTGTCTGTTGACTATTTGTATCCCTCTCTTTTTTTAAAAAAAAAATGTCTACTCAGGTCAACTGTCCATTTTTTTAAAAAACAGATTGTTTATTTGCTGTCTCGCTGTGTAAGTTCTTTATTTAGTTTGGATATTAATACCTTATCTTCTCCCATTTATAAATATCTTCTCCCACTCAGTAGGTTCATTTTTTTTTTATGGCTTCCATGTTGTGCAGAAAGTTTTTATGTTAGTATAGTCCCAATAGTTTATTTTTGTTTTCATTTCCCTTGCCTGAAGAGGCATATCAAGAAAAATGTTGCTACACCTGATGTCAGGAAAATTAATTCCCATGTTCTCTTCTAAAATTTTTCAGCTTTATGTCTCACATTTGGGCCTTTCATTCATTTTGAGTTTATTTTTGTGTATGGTGTTAGAGTCTGATTCAATTTAATTCTTTTACATGTAGCTGCCCAGTTTTTCCAGCACCATTTATTGATAAGATTGTCTTAGTCTCTTCAACAAATGGTGTGAGGAAAATTGGGTAGCCACATGTAGAAGACTGAAACTGGATCGTTTTCTTATATCACACACAAAGATTAATTCAAAATGGATGAAAAATGTGAGACAGAAATCCATTAAAATCCTAGAGGATAACACAGACAGCAACCTCTTTGAAGTCAGCTACAGAAACTTCTTGCTAGACATGTTTCCAAAAGCAAGGGGAAAAAAAGAAAAAAATGAACTATTGGGACTTCATCAGTATAAAAACTTTTTGCACTGCGAAGGAAACAGCTGACAAAACCAAAAGACAACCTACAGAATGGGGGAAGATATTTTCAAGTGTCTTATCAGATAAAGGGCTAGTTTACAAGACCTATAAAGAACTTATAAAGCTCAACACCCAAAAAACAAAAAATCCAGTCAGGGAATCAGAAGAAGACATGAACAGACATTTCTCCAAAGAAGACATACAAATAGACAACAGACACATGAAGAGGGTTATGGAGGGGAAGGAGGTGGGGAGATGGATGAGCCTGGCTATGGGTATTAAGGAGGGCACATATTGCATTGGAGCACTGGGTGTGGTGCATAAACAATGAATCTTGGAACATGAAAAAAAAAATAAAATGAAGATGTTAAAAAATGCTCAACATCATTCAGCATCAGTGAAATACAAATCAAAACAAATGTTGGGGAGGATGTGGAGAAAGGGGAACCCTCTTACACTGTTGATGGGAATGCGAGCTAGTATAGCCACTTTGGAAAACATTATAGAGATTCTTCTAAAAGTTAAAAACAGATTTACCCTATGACCCAGTAATTGGACTACTAGGTATATACACAAGGTATACAAATATAGTGATCTGAAAGGACAGCTGCACCCTATGTTTATAGCAACAATGTCCACAATAACAAAACTATGGAAAAGGCCCAGATATCCATCAACAGATGATGCACAAAAAATAGAATATTACTCAGACATTAAAAATTAAATCTTACCATTTCTGATGATGTGGATGAAACTGGAGGGTGTTATGCTAAGTGAAATAAGTCAATCAGAGAAAGACAATTATGATCTCACTCATATGTGTAATTTAAGAAAAAAATACAGAGGATGATAGGGGAAGGGAGGGGGAAAAAGAAAGAAGAGAGGGAAACAAACCACAAGAGACTCTTAACTATAGGAAACTGAGGGTTGCTGAAGGGGAGTTTGTTGGGGGAGTTGGGGTAACTGGGTGATGGGCATTAAGGAGGGCATGTGATGTACTGAGCACTGGGTGTTATATGCAACTCATGAAAAATAGAACTGTACTTCTGAAACTAATGATACACTATATGTTAATTAATTGAATTAAAAAAACTTTTTTAAAGAAAAGACTGTCTTTTCCCCATTGTATATTCTTGTCTCTGTCTTGATGGACTAATTGACCATATAAATGCCAGGTTATTTCTGGGGTCTCTAATCTGTTCATAGGTCTATGTGTCTCCTTTTGTGCCAACATTATGTTGTTTTGATTACTACAGCTTTGTACTATTATCTTTTTTTATTTTTTAATTTAAATTAAATTTAGTAAAGATACAGTGTGTTATTATTTTCAGGGGTGGAATTTAGTGAGTCATCAGTTGTATATAATACCCAGTGATAATTTTATAACATGCCCTCCTTAATGCCCATTACCCAGTTACCCTACTCCACAAACCACAACCCATCCAGCAACTCTGTTTGTTTCCTATAGTTAGGAGTCTCATGATTTGCTTCCCTCTTTGTTTTTACCTTATTTTTCCTTCCCTTCCCCTATGTTAATCTGCTTTCTTTCTTAAATTCCACATATGTGTGAAATCATATGAAATTTGTCTTTCTCTGACTGATTTATTCCGCCCACTTCTTGACAGGATATTTGTTTATTGGGTGTTGAGTTTGATAAGTTCTTTATGGATTTTGGATACTAGCCCTTTATCTGATATGTCATTTGGGAATATATTCTTCTATTCCATAGGCTGTCTTTTAATTTTGTTAATTCTTTTCTGTACAAAAGCTTTATCCAATGAAGTCCCAATAGTTCATTTTTTAAAATATTTTATTTATTTATTTGACAGAGAGAGCACAAGTAAGCATAGCAGCAGGCAAAGGGAGAGAGAGAAGCAGCCTGTCTGCTAAGCAGGAAGCCTGATGCAGGGCTTGATCCCAGGACCCTGGAATCATGACCTGAGCCGAAGGCAGCTGCTTAACCAACTGAGCCACGCAGGTGCCCCCCAATAGTTCATTTTGCTATTGTTTACCTTGTCTCTGGAGATGTGCTAGCAAAAGTTGTTGAGGCCAAATTCAAAGAGGTTGCTGTCCATGTTCTCCCCTAGGATTTTGATGGATTCCTATCTCACAATTTTCATCAATTTTGAGTTTATTTTTGTGTATGGTGTTAGAAAGTGGACTATTTTCATTCTTTTGCATGTGGCTATCCAATTTTCCCAACACCATTTGTTAAAGAGACTGTCTTTTTTCCATTGGATGTTCTTTCTTGCTTTGTCAAATGTTAGTTGACCATAGAGTTGATGGTGCATTCTGGGTTCTCGATTCTGTTCCATTTATCTATGTGTCTATTTTTGTGCTGGTATGATCACTATAGCTTTGTAATATAACTTCAAGTGTAGGAATGTGATGCGTCCAACTTTGCTTTTCTTTATCAAGATTTATTTGGATCTTTGGGGTCTTTTGTTGTTCTATAGATATTTTAGGGTTGTTTGTTCTAGCTCTGTGAAAAGTGATGGTGGTTGTTTAATAAGGATAGCATTAAACTTGTAGATTACTTTTGGTAGTGTAGACATTTTCACAATATTTGTTCTCCCAATTCATTAGCATGGAATGTTTATTTTTCTTCCATTTCTTTGGTTCCTGTTCAGGTTCTTTCATAAGTGTTCTATAGTTTTCAGAGCACAAATCTTTTACCTCTTTGGTTA
This sequence comes from Enhydra lutris kenyoni, assembly GCF_002288905.1. Taxonomy (NCBI): domain Eukaryota; kingdom Metazoa; phylum Chordata; class Mammalia; order Carnivora; family Mustelidae; genus Enhydra; species Enhydra lutris. Next base: position 971,620 of record NW_019154184.1, on the reverse strand, counting down.
AGTTAATTCTTAGGTATCATATCGGTTTTGGTACAACTGTAAATGGGATCAATTCCTCAATTACTCTTTATGCTGCTTAATTGTTAGTGTATAGAAATGTGACAGACTTCTATGTGTCAATTTTATATCCTGCCACTTTGTTGAATTCCTGAGTCAGCACTGAATTTTTTACTGGAGACCTTGGGTTTTCTACATAGTGTATCATCTTCACATGGTGAAGATGTGAAATTTTAACTTTTCTTTGCCTGTTTGGATGCCTTTTATTTCTTTCTGTTGTCTGATTGCTGAGGCTAGGACTTCCTGTACTATGTTGATTAACAGTGGTGAGATTAGACATCCCTGTAATGTTCCTGACCTTAGAGGAAAAGCTCTCTGTTTTTCCCTGTTGAGGGATGATATTACCTGTGGGTCTTTCATATGTGAATTTGATGAAGTTGAGGTATATCCCCTCTATCTCTACATTGCAGAGAGTTTTTAATCAAGAAAGGATGCTCCATTGCACTACTGGGTATTTACCCCAAAGATACAGATGTAGTGAAAAGAAGGGCCATCTGTACCCCAATGCTTATAGCAGCAATGGCCACTGTCACCAAACTGTGGAAAGAACCAAGATGCCCTTCAACAGGCGAATGGATAAGGAAGATGTGGTCCATATACACTATGGAGTATTATGCCTCCATCAGAAAGGATGAATACCCAACTTTTGTAGCAACATGGACGGGACTGGAAGAGATTATGCTGAGTGAAATAAGTCAAGCAGAGAGAGTCAATTATCATATGGTTTCACTTATTTGTGGAGCATAACAAATAGCATGGAGGACATGGGGAGTTAGGAGAAGGGAGTCGGGGGAAATTGGAAGGGGAGGTGAACAATGAGAGACTATGGACTCTGAAAAACAATCTGAAAGGTTTGAAGAGGTGGGGGGGTGGGAGGTTGGGGGAACCATGTGGTGGGTATTAGAGAGGGCACGGATTGCATGGAGCACTGGGTGTGGTACAAAAACAATGAATACTGTTATGCTGTAAATAAATTAAAAAAATGATTAAAAAAAAAGGATGCTCCACTTTGTCAAATGCTTCTTCTGCCTCAACTGAGAGGATAATATGGTTCTTATCCTTTCTTATCAATGTGGTGTATTACATTGATTCATTTGCAAATGCTGAACCACTCTTGAAGCCCAAGAATAAATCCCACTTAGCCCTGGTAGTAATCATTTTAATGGACTGTTGGGTCCCACTAGCTAGTATTTGGTGAGAATTATTTTTCCTTTTTTTTTTAAATTAAATTAAATTTAATTTAATTTTTTATTTTATTTTTTTTAAATTTTCAGCATAACAGTATTCCTTGTTTTTGCACCACACCCAGTGCTCCATGCAATCCATGCCCTCTCTAATTTTGCATCAATATTCATCAAGGATAATGGTCTGTAATTCTCCTTTTTGGTGGGGACTTTGTCTGGCTTGGGGTCAAGGTAATTCTGGTTTCATATAATGGGTTTGGAAGTTGTCCTTCCATTTCTATATTTTGGAACAGTTTCAGAGGAATACATGTTTATTCTTCCTTAAATGTTTGGTAGAATCCCCCTGGGATGCCATCTGACCCTGGAATCTTGTTTGTGAGATTATTGATTACTGCTTCAATTTCCTTACTGGTTATAGGTCTGTCTGGGTTTTCTATTTCTTCCTGTTTCAGTTTTGGTAATTTATAAATTTCCAGGAATGCATCCATTTCTTGCAGATTGCTTAATTTGTTGGCATATAGTTGCTCATAATAAGTTCTTAAAATTGTTTGTGTTTCCTTGGTGTGGATGGTGATCTCTCCTCTTTCATTCATGATTTTATTAATGTGGGCCCTTTCTCTTTTCTTTTTAATAAGCCTGGTTAGGGGTTTATTGATCTTATTCTTTCAAAGAAGCAGTGTCTAAATTCATTGATCTGTTCTACGGTTTTTCTGGTTTCTACATCATTGATTTCTGCTCTAATCTTTATTATTACTTTTCTCCTGCTGGATCTAGGCTTTTAGGTCCAGCTACTTTAGGTGTAAGCTTAGGTTGTGTATTTGAGACTTTTCTTGTTTCTTGAGAAAGAGTTGTACTGCTATATTCTTCCCTCTTAGGACTGCCTTTGCTGCCTCCCAAAGGTTTTCAATTGTCATCTTTCCATTTTTGTTTCCATGAATTTTTAAAATAATTCTTAAATTTCATGGTTGGCCCATTATTTTTTAGTGGGATGCTCTTTAACTTCAATGTATTTTTGTTCCTTCAAAATTTTCTCTTGTGATTGAGTTCAAGTTCTAAAGCATTGTGTTTTGAGAATATGCAGGGAATAATCTCAGTCTTTTGGTACTGGTTGAGATGTGATTTGTGACCCAATATGTGACGTATTCTGTAGAATGTTCCATGCGCACTTGAGAAGAATGTGTATTCTGTTGCTTTAGCTTGCAATGTTATGACTATATTTGGAAGTCCATCTGGTCCAGTGCGTCATTCTAAAGCCCTTATGTCCTTGCTGATCTTCTCCTTAGATGATCTGTCCATAACAGTGAGTGGGGTGTTAAAGTTCCCTAATATTATTGGATTATTTTTGTTGAGTTTCATTAATTTTGTTATTAATTAGAGGTATAAATATTTACAATTGTTACATCTTCTTTTTGGATAGATCCTTTTATTATAATATATAGTGTCTTTCTTCATCTCTTCTCACAGTCTTTGGCTTAAAATCTCATCTGTCTGCTATAAGGATTGCTACTCCAGTTCTCTTTTGATGTTCATTGGCATGATAAATAGTTCTCCACATGCTCACTTTCAATCTGGAGGCATCTTTGGCTCTGAAATTAGTCTTTTATAGACAGCATATCATTAAGTCTTGGTTTTTAATCCAATCTGACACCCTATGTCTTTTGAACATAGACACCCTATGTCTTTTGAAGCATTTAGTCCCTTTCCTTTCAGAGTGTCCTTGCTAGGGGTACTGACTCAGTGTAAGTGGCCACAGATAGCTCAATGTGGCTGTTTTGCTGCCTGAAAGATTTCAGCATCTATGTTGGGAAAGAAAATGGTGATGCCCTGATCTCTAGCCCTGGAGCTGAAAGTCTGCTCACTCTACTCTTCAGGAAGCCCTCACAGAAAAAAACAATCACTCTTGTTTCCCTGATTTCTGACAGAACTCTGTGTTTATCCAGCCTGTGATTTAGTGTTTTTATCTCAGGCACAGGACTCGGTTTGAATCCCCAAACTTTAGCAATTCCCAAACCACTCCTCCAGGGTAAGGGAGGGTCTTGCTGCAGTTCTTCCTCTTGTTAGGCCCTTGCTCAGAGAGTAATCACTGGACCATACAGCAGTTCATATTTTATGGCAACACTGAGCAGAAAGCCGGTGCTTGGACTCACTATTTTCAGTTAGCTTCCTTGTTCTAATGCTTAGAACTCTGCTGCACTCAGACACCCCCCTTCTTTTTGTGACCCCAAGGATCCTGAGACCAAGCTGTCCCACCTGGGGCTCAACCCCACTTCACTCCATAAGCACATATCTCATGACTTGTAGAAGGTTCCAATTTTGTGCTTTGCTGCTTATAACACTTTCCAGTCCCCTATTTATAGATGCTCCCTCCCCAACATGGCTGTTCTTCTGATATATTGTCTCAGATTCCCATCTCTGCACCTCCTAACTTGCAAAAAGTGGTCAATTTTCTATTTGTAGAATTGCAGTAATTCTTTTCTCTGATCTCTGGTTGATTTTGTAAGTGTTCAGAATGATTTGATAGCATCTAGCTGACTTCCAGGGACCAGATGAAATTAGAGTCTCCTACTACTACACCATCTTGTCCTACTCCTGTCCTCAGTTGTAGGTTTCTTATATATGCCATTTCTTATGTTGAGGTATGTTCCCTCCACACCATATTGCTGAGATTTTTTTATCATGAATGGAACGAATTTTGTCTAATGTTTTCTGCTTCCATTGAGATCATTATATGAATTTTATCCTTCATTTTGTTTATGTGGTGTATCACATTGTCTGATTTGTTTCTTCAGAAATAAATCCCACTTGATGGTAGTTAGTGATCTTTTTAATGTATTATTGAATGGTTTGCTAACAATTTGGGGAGGTATTTTACATCTATCTTCATCAGGGACATTAACCTATATTTCTTTATTGGTATCTGATTTAGTATCACGGTAATGCTGGCCTTGAAGAATGTATTTGGAAGCTTTCCTTTCTCTTCTGTTTTTTGGAATAGTTGGAGAATAGTTAGTAACTGTTTTTTGAATGCTAGATAGAGTTCACCTGTGAACTGATCTTGTCTAAAACTTTCATTTTTTTGGTAGTTTTTTTAAATTACTTATTCAATTTTGTTACTAGTAATTGGTCTGTTCAGATTTTTTTCTTTCTTTCTGAATCCTTTGGGAAGATTGTAGTTTTCTAGGAATTTAACCTTTTTTCCTAAGTTGTTCAATTTGTTGACATATTTTTTGTGGTATTCTCTTATAATCCCTTTTATTTCTGTGGTGTCAGTCGTGGGAGGGGGGCAAGATGCAGAGAAGTAGGAGACGCTGTTTCAACTGGTCCCCTAAAGTGAGCTGATTATCTACCAGAACACTCTGAACATCCATGAAATCAGCCTGAGATGTAGGATTATACACTTCTGGATCTCTATGGGGGTAGAAGACACCAGTGGACAGGAAAAGCAGAGTGGGAATGATTGGACTGATATCAAAAGATAAACGGAAGGGGGGTGGAGTCACTAGAAGCAACCCACTGGAAAGTAATACCCCAATACGAGAGTACTCTCTGATTGGGGACCAGCATTAACATGGAGTTTGGTTAAAAGCACTGAAAAAGACCAAAGATCATAAGAGGCAATAGGTGGAATTGGGCGATCATGGGCAGAGGCTTAAGCCCATGGACCCAGGATGGCCACCGCAGGTGACCACCCCTGCCATAGAGTGCAGCGAAGCCTCCAGGCAGTGGGCCCTGAGTTGCTCATCTGGCTTGTGAATGAGACAGTCTGGGTGCATGCCAACCAGCTCTCTCTAGAACCACAGCCTTTTGCACTCTACACCCTCACTGCACTGCATGACTGGGGCCTGAGCAGCACTCCACACCCTCCCCTGACAGAGGACTGTGTGGGCGCTAGCAGGTGGGCCCCTAGGACTGGCCTAGAGTCTGAACACTCCCAGCCTGGGTGGGCGTGAAAATCTCAGTGCGCTGTCTCTGCTTGGGATTTTTCATGCAGTCTGGACCTGCCCTGACAGCAGCCTATCAAAGGCAGCCACTAGAAGTGAGCTCCCTGGAATGATATCACGGTTTTAGTAGCACCAGGTGCAGAGACAAGCCGGAGCTCTGCAACCCCTGAGAAGGTGGCTGGGGATGTGCTCTGCCAGTGGCAGGTAGCAGAGGGGGAGTCTGTGTGCTCTGGACCACCCAGAGGGGAACAGACTAAGGCTTCTCTCTGAGACGCAGCTCTGGGTGCAGCTTGCTTTCCTCTAAACCTCCGAAGAACCAACAAAAGCCACCAGAGGGAAAAAACAAAACAAAACAAAACAAAACACCTCCAGAGAACAAAAGCCTGAAAAACCGTTTTCCTCAGAGCCCAGCCCCTTAATGGGGGCAGGAAGACTCAACCCAAGCAAGACTGCCTGAAAAACAACACAGCAAGCCCTTCCCCCAGAAAGCCAACCAAAAAAAATGAGAGGACAACCACCACAGGGTCCCCATAAAACTATAAAACCCCAATATCAAGGGAAAAGAAGATATTAAGCTCCTAGTATTGCCCTAAAACCTGTATACTTCATAGATACAACTTTTATTTTTAATTTGTTCTCACTGTTCTCATTCTTTTTAAATTAAAAAAATTTTTTGACCTATTTACCATCACAGTGAGAGGTTCAATACAACAAATTCCATAATAACCTTTTAACTTGAACTTTTCTTGATACATACACCTGTGTTTTTCTTTTGCTTTTCTTTTTTTTAAATATTCATATAGAGATAAGCTTCAAGGTAGTCCTCTATCCCCTACTACCCATATATATAAATTAGTTTTAATCCCCCTTTATCTCTAGAAAGTTGAGTCCTTTAACAAAGATATCAAGATACACCCAGGAAGAATCAAAATAACCTTCCTTGCCCACACTGAGGATTTATAACCGCCCTCCCATCTTTTTCTTCCGTCAATGTTTCTGTGTATTTGCTTTTGTTCTGGTAGTATATAAATCCTATACTTGGGCTTCATTTTGGCTGGGTTCTTTTTTTCTTGTCATTTACTTTTGTTGGTCTTTTTGTTTGTCCGTTTTTGTTTGTATACCTTATAAATCTAACTGTTGGGGCCCATTCTGGATGGTTTTTCTCTGTGGTGTCATTTGTTACCTCTCTCTCATTTCTTTCTTTTTTTTTTTTTAAGATTTTATTTATTTATTTGACAGAGCGAGAGGGGGAACACAGGCAAGAGGAGTGAGAGAGGGAGAAGCAGGCTTCCCGCTGAGCAGGGAGCCCGATGTGGGGCTTGATTCCAGGACCCTGGGATCATGACCTGAGCTGAAGTCAGATGCCTAGCTAACTGAGCCACCCAGGCGTCCCTCTCTCATTTCTTATTTCATTTATTTTCGTCCCTTTTTTCTTGATGAGTCTGGCTAAGAGTTTACAATTTTGTTTATCTTAAAAAAAAACACACATTTCTTGGATTCATTGAATTTTCTTAGTCTCTGTGCCATTTATTTCTGCTGTTATCTTTATTCTTCCTTCTACTCACCCTGGATTCGCTTGTTCTTTTTCTAGTTCCTTTATATGTAAGTTTAGAATGAGTTTTGTTATTTATTTTTTTCTTGAGTCAGACTTGTACCACTATATATTTTGCTCTTAGAACTGTGTTCACTGTGTTCCAAAGATTTTGGATTATTGTGTTTAATTTTCATTTCTCTCCATGTATAATTTTTCTTTAATTGCTTTGTCGACCCATTGGTTATTTAATATCGTGTTATTTAGTCTCCACATTTGTGTTTTTCTTCCAGTTTTTGTATTGTGATTCATTTCTAATTTTATACTGTTATCAGAAGAAGATGCATGGTATGATTTTATTAAAATTATTGAGGCTTGAACTGTGACATAACCTGGTTTATTCTGGAGAACCTTCCATGTGCACTTGAAAAGAATGTGTATTCTGTTGTCTCTAGTTGGACTTCTGTATATATATCTATTATGTCTATCTGGCCTAATATGTCATTCAAAGATACTTTTTCTTATTGCATTTCTGCAAGTAGGCTGTTGAAGTTCTCTACTGTTATTCTTTCTTTGTTTCCATTAATATTTACTTAATGTACTTTGATCCTCCAGTGTTGAGTGTGTAGATATCTACAATTGTTATATCTTTTTTTGGATTACATCCCTTACATACTTTTTCAGTATGTATTGCCTCTTTTGTGCCTTGTTACAGTCTTTCTTTTAAAGTCTGTATCAGTGTATTTTTTCAGCAGAAACTTTGCAGCCATAAGGGAGAAGCTTAATATGTTCTATGTGTGGAAGGGGAAAAACATCTGCAGCCAAGAATACCCTATCCAGCAAGGCTATCATTCATAATAGAAGAAGAGATAAAGAATTTTTCAAACAAAAACTGAAGAAGTTTATGACCATTAGACCAGCTCTACAAGAAATATTAGAGGGGACACTTTGAGTGGAAAGACCATAACTGAGCATATGAAAATCAAGAAACACAAAAGCAGTATAAATAACTTTTTCTGTAAAAATCAGCCAAAGGACTTACAAAATAAAAGGTGCAAAATATGACACCATGTTCCAAAAAACGTGAGGGGAGAAGAGTAAAAATAAAATAAAATAAAATAAATTAATTAAATAAAAAATAAAGTCTATTTTCTCTGATGTAAGTGTTGGTACCACAGCATTTTTTCTGCTTTCATTTGCATAATAAATGTTTTCTATTCCTTCACTTCAGTCTGTAAGGTGTTTTAAGGTCTGAGGTGAGTGTCCTGTAGGCAGCATATATATATTATTATTTTTTTTAAGATTTTATTTATTTATTTGACAGAGAGAGATCACAAGTAGGCAGAGAGGCAGGCAGAGAGAGAGGAGGAAGCAGGCCCCCTGTGGAGCAGAGAGCCCGATGTGGGGCTTGATCCCAGGACCCTGGGATCATGACCTGAGCCGAAGGCAGAGGCTTTAACCCACTGAGTCACCCAGGCGCCCCTATATATTATTTTTTTATTTTAAAAAATTTATTCTACCACCCTATGTCTTTTTCTTTCTTTTTAAAATACAAAACTCGGACTTTGATGACTTCAAATAGCAGTAGCATCTGTAGACACATTCATGGACACTAGCTCACATATACACACACCACCTCATACACTCAAAGAATGTACAGAAAATCTGTATTAACATACAACAAATTTTGCAATATATAAAGAGAAAGGAACAAATTTTTCTCTTTAACTAAAATAGAGATTTTGCAAATGCATATAATGATTTCCAGCATACTAAGCACTTAATACATATTCTCCCTTATTCCCCACAGAAAAGATTTAAAGAAAATATTGTTATCCTATTTTATAAGTAAGAAACTGAAACCAATAAATTTTTAATGACTAGCCCCAGTCAAACCCATTATTTTATTTATGAGTCACAAAAAAACAGTCTCATTTGATACAGCCCACTAATTCCCCCTGGTGTCCTTCCTTTTTAAAATACATATAGCTGTAAAAGCTTTTCATCCTATCCTCTCATGTTTTTCAGCCAGTTCTTCCCAGATCTACCCTGATATCTACAGATATGCCAGTGAGTCCCAGAAAAATAGTAAATATTTATAAACATTTTAATAGAAAAATATTACTTATAATGTCATGATGCCTCCCAAGTAAAGCATAGATAGAAGAGGAATCTTTGCTAAGAATTGGCTCCTGCTGCAGGTAGCACTACAATAATGGGCTATCAGCTAAAGGTTTGGAACTTTTCCCATTACTTCCTCAATATGCATTCTTTTAAAGTTTTTATTTAAAAAAATTAAAAATAAAGTTTTTATTTAAATTCCAGTTAGTTAACATACAGTGTAATCTTAGGTTCAAGGGTACAATTTAGTGATTCAACACTTATATACAGTACCCAGTGCTCATCACAACAACTGCACTCCTTAATTCCCATCACCTATTGAACCCATCCCCCCACCCACCTCCCGTCTGGTAACTATCAATTTATTCTCTATAGTGAAGAGTCTGTTTCTTGGTTTGTCTCTCTCTTTTTTTTCTTTTTTCCCTCTGCTCCTTTTTTTCTATCAGTGAAATTATATGATATTTTTCTTTTTCTGATTGACTTCTGATTTGACTTATTTCACTTAGCATAATGCTCTTTAGCTCCATCCACATTGTTGCAAATGCCAAGTTTTCATTCTTTTTAAAAAGATTTTATTTATTTATTTATTTATTTGAGAGAGAGAGAGATATTGATTGATTATGAGCAGGGGGAGTGGCAGATGGAGAAACAGACTGCCCAATGAGCAGGGGGCCCAATGTAAGTCTTGATCTCAGGTCCCTGGGATCACAACTTGAGCCAAAGGCAGATGCTTAAAAAACTGACCTACCCAAGCACCCCAAGATTTCATTCTTCTTGATGGTTGAATAATATTCCATTGTTTATATATCCCACATCTTCTTTATCCATTCATCAGTCCATGGACACTTGTGTTGTTTCCATAATTTATCAATTATAAATAATGCTACTATAAACATCAGAGTGCATGTACGCCTTTGAATTAGTATTTTTGTATTTCTTGAGTAAATATTTAGTAGTGCAATTGCTGGATTGTAGGGTAGTTTTATTTTTAACCTTGTGAGCAAATGCCATACTGTTTTCCAGAGTAGTTGTACCAGTTTGCATTCCCACCAAAAGTGCGAAAAAGTTCTCCTTTATTAACATCATTGTCAACATCTGCTTTTTCTTCTGATTGTTGATTTTAGCCATTCTGACAGGTATAAGGTGATAGCTCATTGTAGTTCTGATTTGTATTCCCCTGATTATCAGTGATGTTGAGTATCTTTTCAAGTGTCAGTTGGCAATCTGTAGGCCTTCTTTGGAAAAAGTGTCTAATGGTGACTTCTGCCCATTATTCAATTGGATTACTCATTTTGGGGGTGTTGAGTTTTACATAGTCTTTATAGATTCTGGATACTAACCCTTTATCAGATATATGATTTACAGCTATCTTCACTCTTTCCATAGGTTGCCTTTTATGTTTGTTGATTGTTTCCTTTGCTGTGCAGCTTTTATTTTGATGAGATCTCAATAGCTTGTTTTTGCCTGTGTTTTCCTTGCCTCAGGAGATGTATTTAATAAAAAGTTACTAAGGGGGGCGCCTGGGTGGCTCAGTGGGTTAAGCCTCTGCCTTCGGCTCAGGTCATGGTCTCAGGGTCCTGGGATCGAGCCCCGCATCAGGCTCTCTGCTCAGCAGGGAGCCTGCTTCCTCCTCTCTCTCTGCCTGCCTCTCTGCCTACTTGTGATCTCTGTCTGTCAAATAAATGGATAAAATTAAAAAAAAATCCATTATTTAAAAAAAAAGTTACTAAGGCCTGTGTCAAAGAGATTACTGCCTGTGTTCTCTATGATTTTAATGGTTTCCTGTCTCACTTTTAAGTCTTTCATCCATTTTGAGTTTATTTTTGTGTATGGTATAAGAAAGTGGTCCAATTTCATTCTTTTCCATTTTGCTGTCTCGTATTCCCAACCCCATTTGTTGAAGAGATTATCTTTCTCATTGACTATTCTTTCCTGCTTTGTTGTAGATTAATTCACCATATAGTCATGGGATCAATTCTGAATTTTCTATTCTGTTCTATTGATCCTTTTTTCTATTTATGTGCCAGTTCCATACTGTCTTGATCATCACAGCTTTATAATACAACTTGAAGTCTGAAATTATGATGCATCAAGCTTTGCCTTTTTTTCTTTTCCTTCAAGTTTTCTTTGTCTATTCAAGGTCTTTTGTGGTTCCATACAAATTTTAGGTTTGTTCTATCTCTATGAAAAAAATGCTGTTCATATTTTGGTAAGGATTTTATTAAATGTGTAGATTGCTTTGGGTAGTACAGACATTTTAACAATATTTGTTCTTTAAATTGATGAACATGGTGTCTTTCCATTTCTTTGTATCCTCTTCAATTTACTTCATCACTGTTTTAAGGTTTTCAGAATAAAGATCTTTCACCTTTTTGGTTAGTTTCATTCTTGTGTATCTTCTTGTTTTTGTGTGTGTGTAATTGTAGATGGCATTGTTTTCTTTATTTCTCTTTCTCCTGCTTCATTATTGGTCGATAGAAAAGCAAGAGATTTACAAAAAAAGAAAGAAAGAAAGAAAGAAATGCAACAAATTTCTGTAGGTTGATTTTGTATCCTGAGTATTTTTTTTTATTTTTTTATTTTTTCAGCGTAACAGTATTCATTATTTTTGCACCATACCTAGTGCTCCATGCAATCCGTGCCCTCTCCAATACCCACAACCTCGATCCCCCAACTTCCCACCCCCTGCCCCTTCAAACCCCTCAGATTGTTTTTCAGAGTCCATAGTCTCTCATGGTTCACCTCCCCTTCCAATTTCCATCAACTCCCTTCTCCTCTCTAACCCCCCTTGTCCTCCATGCCATTTGTTATGCTCCACAAATAAGTGAAACCATATGATAATTGACTCTCTCTGCTTGACTTATTTCACTCAGCATAATCTCTTCCAGTCCCGTCCATGTTGCTACAAAAGTTGGGTATTCATCCTTTCTGATGGAGGCATAATACTCCATAGTGTATATGGACCACATCTTCCTTATCCATTCATCCGTTGAAGGGCATCTTGGTTCTTTCCACAGTTTGGTGACAGTGGCCATTGCTGCTAAAAACATTGGGGTACAGATGGCCCTTCTTTTCACTACATCTGTATCTTTGGGGCAAATACCCAGTAGTGCAATGGCAGGGTGATAGGAAGCTTCATTTTTAATTTCTTGAGGAATCTCCACAGTGTCCTGAGTATTTACTGAATTTGTCTACCAGTTCTAGCAAGTTTTTGGTGTATTCTTTTGGGTTATTCTGTAGAGTATCATATCATATGCAAACAGTGAATGTTTTACTTCTTCCTTGATGATTTGGATGCCTTTCATTTCTTTTCATTGTCTGATTGCTGTGTCTAGGACTTCCAGTACTATGTTAAATAGTGGTAAGCTTGGTCATCCCCATGTTGTTCCTGACCATAGAGGAAAAGCTCAGTTTTTTTTTTTCCATTGAAGATGATATTAGCTGTGGGGTTTTCATAGATGGGCTTTGTTATGTTGAGGTATGTTCCTTCTAAACCTACTTTATTGAAGGTTTTTTTTTTTTATCATGAATGGATGTTGTATTTTGTCAAATGCTTTTTTCTGTATCTGCTGAAATGGGCTTATGGTTCTTATCCTTTCTTTTATTAATGTGGTATGAGGCATAAAGCTTTTTCATTATATTTGTCTCACTTAGATCTCTGGTCATGGCCTTATCTTGTTGTTTAATTTGGGAAGAATTCCTCCTTCTTGGAAATTTGTCTAAAAGTCTCTAACTTGTGATTGGAGACAAGATGGTGGAAGAGTAGGGGACCTCATTTCATCTGGTTCCCTGAATTTAGATAAATAACTATCAAATCATTCTGAACACCTATGAATTCAACCTGAGATGTAGTAAAAGAATTGCTGGACTTCTACAAATAGAAAAGTGATAACTTTTGCAAGATAGGAAGTGTGGAGAAGTGAATCCGAGGAGATATATCTATATATCTATATATAGATATATAAAGATAATCAGCAGGGGAAGGGAGCCCTCTATAAACCCACTACCAGAAAGTGATATAACCCCCAAGTACAATATTGGTATCTTTAGAATCTGCTCTAATGTGGGACTTCTCTGAAAAGTGCTCAGTTCTCTGAAAGGTGCTCAGTTGGCAAAGTGGAGCAGAATCCTAGGTGGTACTAGTTTGGTCTCAGGATCCTTGGGGGGGTAGAACAGGGATGCCTGAGTCAGTGGTGTTCCTATGCACTGGACCTGGAAAGCCAGTAAGGGTCAGTGAGTCCAGGAGGGGATCTCAGCTCATTCACCATAAACCATGACCAACACCACAATCAGGCAAAATCTTTCTTCCAGAGGCCTTGCAAAGGAAAGAAAATTGGCGTACCTCCACCTTCCTCCCTGGAGGGATGGCATGGGAGCATGAACCACCAGTCCACCACTTCCTGTGTGGGGCCCCAGCAAAGGACAGAAAAGCAGGCCCCTCTGCCTTCCCCTTGGAGGATGGATGCAGGCTCACACTGCAGACATCTGCACAGTTTGGCACACACAAAAGTGAAGATTGTTTGTCCCTGCGGGTTTGCTGAAGAGAGGGGACTGTGGTCTCTCTGCTCTGGGGCTCAAGATCCAGGCAGAGCCATTTTTGTTTTCATCCTTTAGAGAGGCACAGAAGCCCTGCAGGGTACAAAAGCCACATAGTGGAACCAACAGCAGTAATTACACTGAGCCCAGGGCCCCAACAAGGGGTGGTGCAACTCTGTCCAAGCAAAGATACCTGAGAATCAGCAGAGCAGGCCCCTCCCTAAGAAGACCAGCTGAAACAACAGGGGAACACCAAGTTTACTGAACACACAGGACTGCAAAACTCCAGGGCTAGGATAAAATAATATATTGAATTCAAGGTGTTTCTCTCATAATTCATTTATGTTTCCACTTAAATTTTTCCTTTTCTTTTTTTTCCTTTTCAATTACTTTCTTATCAACTTTTTAAATCATTTTTAATGTTCATTTTTTACATTTACATTTTATAGATATAGTCTTCATTTTTTGCTTCCTTTCACTATGTTCACTTTTTATTTTTGTATGTGTATTATTTGCTTTCTTTACAATTTTGGGGTTTGCCATCTTCTCACAAACAAACCAAAATACACCAAGGACCAAGTGGATAACGCTGTACTGTCCACCTTGAAAATTATATTCTTTTTTCCCACCCACCCACCTTTTTTTTTTTTTTAATTTCTGACATGTTTGGATTTATCTAGTGTGTATTTTCCTTGGGTCATGAGTAATATTTTTAATTTTGTTCATTCACTTATCCATTCTTCTTTGGGAAAAATGACTATAAAGAGGAATTCACAATAAAAGAAAGAAACAAAGGTAATATTCTCTGCCACAGATCTAATTGATATGGATATAAGTAAAAAGCCAGAGCCAGAATTCAGGATAACAATTATAAAGTTACCAGCTGGGCTTGAAAAAACATAAAAGACAGCTAGAGAATCTCTTAGTGCAGAAATAAAATTAAATCAGGCCAAAATTAAAAATGCTCTAACTGAGATGCAGTCTCAATCAGTTAGGAACACTATATCATACTTAAAGGGTCTATCCAATAAGAAAAACTAATAACTATAAATATTTATGCTCCTAACTTGGGAGCAGGCAGTTATATCAACCAATTAATAACCAAATTAAAGAAACACATTGATAATCATACAATAATAATAATGAATTTTAACATCATACTCACAGCAATAGACAGATCATCTAATCAGAAGATAAACAAGGAAACAAGGGAATTGAAAGTCACACTCGACCAGATGGACTTCATAGATACATACAGAACATTCTGTCCAAAAGCAGCAGAATGCACATTTTTCTCAGGTGCACATGGAACATTCTCCAGAATGGATCACACACTGGGTTATAAATCAAGTCTCAACTGATATGAAAAGATTGTGATTACTCCCTGCATATTTTCAGAGCCCAATCCTTTGAAACTTGAACTCAATCACAAAATGAAATTTGGAAGGAACTCAAATACTTGGAGGTTAAATAGCATCCTAGTAAGGAATGTATGGGTTGGGGCACCTGGGTGGCTCAGTGGGCTAAAGCCTCTGCCTTCGGCTCAGGTCATTATCTTGGGGGGTCCTGGGATCAAGCCCCACATCGGGCTTTCTGCTCAGCAGGGAGCCTGCTTCTCCCTCTCTCTGCCTGCCTTTCTGCCTACTTGTGATCTCTCTGTCAAATAAATAAATAAATAAATAAATAAATATTTTAAAAAAAGAATGTATGGGTCAACTAGGAAATTAAAGAAGAATTTTTAAAAAATCATGGGAACTCATTTTATTAGGCCAGCATCACCTTGATCCCAAAACCAGACAAGGGTCCCATCAAAAAAGAGAATTACAGACCAATATCCTTGATGAATACAGATGCAAAAATTCTCACCAAAATACTAGCCAATAGGATCCAAAAGTACATTAAAAGGATTATTCACCACGACCAAGTGGGATTTATTCCAGGGCTGCAAGTTTGGTTGAACATCCTCAGATCAATCAATGTGATACAATACATTAATAAAAGAAATAACAAGAACCACATGATACTCTCAGTAGATGCTGAAAAAGCATTTGAAAAAGTACAGCATCCCTTCCTGATCAAAACTCTTCAAAGTGTAGGGATAGAGGGCACATACCTCAATATCATCAAAGCCATCTATGAAAAACCCATGGCAAATATCATTCTCAATGGAGAAAAACTGAGAGCTTTTCCACTAAGGTCAGGAACACGGCAGGGATGTCCATTATCACCACTGCTATTCAACGTAGTACTAGAAGTCCTAGCCTCAGCAATCAGACAAAAAAAAAAAAAAAAAAAAAAAGGAAAAGAAAGAAAGAAAGAAAGAAATTAAAGGCATCCAAATTGGCAAAGAAGAAGCCAAACTATCAGTCTTCACAGATGATATGATATTCTATGTGGAAAACCCAAAAGACTCCACTCCAAATCTGTTAAAACTTGCACAGGAGTTCAGTAAAGTGTCAAGATATAAAATCAATGCACAGAAATAAGTTGCATTTCTTTACACCAACAACAAGACAGAAGAAAGAGAAATTAAGGAGTCAATCCCATTTACAACTGCACCCAAAACCATAAGATACCTAGGAATAAACCTAACCAAAGAGACAAAGAATCTATATTCAGAAAACTATAAATTACTCATGAAAGAAATTGAGGAAGACATAAAGAAATGGAAAAATATTCCATGCACCTGGATTGGAAGAAAAAATAATATGAAAATGTCTATGCTACCTAAAGCAATCTACACATTTAATGCAATCCCTATCAAAATACCATCCACTTTTTTCAAAGAAATGGAACAAATAATCCTAAAATTTATATGGAACCAGAAAAGACCTCGAATAGCCAAAGGAATATTGAAAAAGAAAGCCAAAGTTGGTGGCATCACAATTCCAGACTTCAAGTTCTATTACAAAGCTGTCATCATCAAG
>NW_019154184.1:940538-954923 GCF_002288905.1 Enhydra lutris kenyoni | reverse complement strand
CCCTGGGGCTAATAATACATTATATGTTTATAAAAAAATAAAAAATAAATTTAAAAAATGAAAAAAAAATTCTACTTAAAAAAATCATGGAAACTATTGAGAATTAAAACACATCTGTTCAAAACCTTTGGGATATAGCAAAAGTGGTCTTCATAGGACTGACTTTCTAATAAATAGAAAACTCTAATAAACTCTAATAAGTAGAACTATCTCTATAAATTAGAAAAGTCTCAAATACACAACCTAACATTACACCTAAAGTAGCTGGAGAAAGAACAATAAATAAAGCCTAAACCAAGCAAGAGATGAGAAATAATATTAGAGCAGAACTCAGTGAAATAGAAACCAGAAGGACATTTGAATACATCAATGAAACTAGAACCTTGTTCTTTGAAAGACTGAACAAAATCAATAAACCTGTAGCCAGACTTGTCAAAAAGAAAATAGAAAGGACCCAAATTAATAAAAACATGAGTGAAAGAGGAGACATCATGACCAGCAACAAGGAAACACAAATAATTTTAAGAACATATAATGAGCAAGTGTATGCCAACAAATTAGGCAATCTAGAAGAGATGGATGCATGCCTGGGAACTTATAAACTAAGAAAACCGAAACAGGAGGAAATAGAAAACTTTAACAGTCCCATAACCAGCAAGGAAAATGAAACAGTAATCAATAATCTCCCAACAAACAAGAGTTCTGGGCCAGATGATTCCCAGGGGAAATCTACAAAATACTTAAAGAAGAAATAATACTTATTTTTCTGAAGCTGTTTCAAAAAATAGAAATGGAAGGAATATATCCAAACTCATTCTATGAGGCCAGGATTGCCTTCATCCCAAAACCAGACAAAGACCCCAGCAAAAAGGATAATTGCAGACCAATATCCTTAATGAACATGGATGTCAAAATACTTCCAAGATATGAGCCAATAGGATCCAACAGCACATTAAAAGTGTTACTAACCAGGACTAAGTGGGATTTATTCCTGGGCTGCAAGGGTGGTTCAACATTCACAAATCAATCAATGTGATATATCACAATAATAAAAGAAGGGACAAGAACCATATGATCTTCTTATTGATGTAGAAAAAGCACTTGATAAAATATAGCATCCTTTCTTGATTAAAACTCTCCACAATGTAGGGATAGAGGGAACATGCCTCCATATCATAAAACTCATCTACAAAAAGCCCACAGCGAATATCACTCTCAATGGGGAAAAATGGAACTTTTCCCCTAAGGTCAGACACATGACAGGGATGTCCACTTTCATCTCTGTTGTTCAACATAGAACTAGAGGTCCTAGCCTCCACAGTCGGACAACCAAAAGAAATAAAAGGCATTCAAATTAGCAAAATAGAAGTCAAAGTCTCACTCATCACAAATGACATGATACTTTACATGGAAAACCCAAACCCCCCCCCCAATTGTGAGAACGCATACAGCAATTCAGCAATGTGGCAGAAAATAAAATCACTGCACAGAAATCAGTTGCATTTCTTTACACTAACAATGAAGCAGAACAAAGATAAATTAAGAAATTAATCCTATTTGCAATTGAACCAAAAAACACAAGATTTTGGTTAGGAATAAACCTAACCAAAGAGATAAAGGATCTGTACTCTAAAAGCTACAGAACACTTATGAAAGAAATTGAGATAGACATGAAGAAATGGAAAAACATTCCATGTTCATGGTTTGGAAGAATAAATATTGTTAAAATATCTATGCTACCCAGAGCAATCTACACATTCAATGCAATCCCTATCAAAATGAGATCAACATTTTCACAGAGCTGGAACAAATAATCCTAAAATATGTATGGAACCAGAAAAGACCCAAATAGCCAGAGGAATGTTGAAAAAGGAAACCAGAACTCATGGCATCACAACGTCTCACTCACTTCAGGCTATATTAAAAGGTTGTAATCATCAAGACATTATGGAAATTGGAAGGGGAGGTGAACCATGAGAGACTGTGGACTCTGAAAAACAATCTGAGGGGTTTGAAGGGGTGGGGGTGGGAGGCTGGGGGAACCAGGTGGTGGGTATTAGAGAGGGCACAGATTGCATGGAGCACTGGGTGTGGTGCAAAAACAATGAATACTGTTATGCTGAAAATAAATAAAAAAAAACAAAACAAACAAACAAACAAAAAAAGACAATATGGTACTGGCACAAAAACAGAGACGTAGTTCAGTGGAAGAGATAGAGAACAAGAAATGGAACCTCAAATCTATGGTCAACTAATCTTTGACAGAACAGGAAAGAACATCCAATTGGAAAACGAACAGACTCTTCAATAAATGGTGCTGGGAATATTGGACAGCCACATGCAGAAGAATAAAACTGGACCAGTCTTTTACACCATATGCCAAGATAAACTCAAAATGGCTGAAAGGTCTAATGGTGAGACAGGAATCCCTCAATATCCTAGAAGAGAACACAGGCAGCAACCTCTTCAATCTTGGCCACAACAAATTCTTGCTAGACATCTCTCCAAAGTCTAGGTAAAAAAAGCAAAAATGAAGTTTTGGGACTTCATCAAGATAAAAAGTTTCTGCACAGCAAATGAAACAGTCAACGTTTAAACTTTTTAGTTTAAAAGCAACCTACAGAATGAGAGAAGATATTTGAAAATGACATACCTGATAAAGAGTGAGTATCCAAGGTCTATAAAGAACTTCTTAAACCACTCACTGAAAAAAGAAATTGAGTCATGAAATGGGCAGAAGACATGAACAGACATTTCTCCAAAGAAGACATATAAATAGCCAGCAAAGACAAGAAAATTTGGTCCATATCACTTGCCATCAGGGAAATACAAATTGAAACCACAATGAGCTACTACCTTACAGTAGTCAGAATGACTAAAATCAATGAGACAGGAAGCAACAAATGTTGATGAGAGTGTGGAGAAAGGGGAACTGTCTTACACCATTTGTGAGCATGCAAATTGGTAAAGCCACCTTGGAAAACAGTATGGAGTTTCCTCAAGAAGTCAAAAATAGAGCTACCCTATGGCCCAGGAATTGTGCTATTGGGTATTTACCCTAAAGTTACAAATGCAGTGATCTGAAGGAGCACCTATACCTCAATGTTCATAGCAGCAATGTTCACAATAGTCAAACTGTGGAAAGAGCAAGGATGTCCAACGGAAGATGAATGGTTAAAGAAGGTGTAGTATATATACACAGTGTAATATTACTCAACCTTCAGAAAGGATATTTACCCTTTGCATGGATGTGGATGGAACTGGAGGGTATTATGCTGAGTGAAATAAGTCAATCAGAGAAAGAAAACTATCATATGTTTTCACACATTTATGGGATATAGGAAACAGCCCAGAGGATCATATGAGAAGGGAGGGTAAAGTAAATTGAAGTCATCAGAGAGGGAGAAAAACCATGAGAGACTCTTAAATGTAGGAAACAAACTGAGGGTTCCTAGAGGGGATATGAGTGAGGGGATGGAATAATTAGGTGATGCATATTACAGAGGGCATATGATGTGATGAGCACTGGGTATTATAACAACTGATAAAGTGTTGAACACTTCATCTGAAACTAATGATGCACTACTATGTTGGCTAATTGAATTTAAGCTAAAAAAAAAAATACAAATCCATTACATTTTCAGGTTGTGCTTTAGTATCAGTAAGTTTCATTTGCTGACTCTGTCTTCATTGGTATCAATTTTCATGTAAATGACAGTCAAATCTTAAAAGCCGGTATGCATGGATAAGTAAATAAACAGCTCCACACGGAGGAAAAAAGAAAGAAAAGAAGAAAAAGAAAAAGAAGGAGAAGAAAATGGGGAAGAAGAAAATGGGGAAGAAGAAGGAGGAGGAGGAGGAGGAGAGGGGAAGGAGGGGGAGGACGAAGAAGAGGAAGAAACCCTAGGAATAGCACCAGCTTCTTCAACTCTGTGCCCTCCCAGTTGCATTGCCATTTACTTTTGAAGCAAATCCTAATTAAAATGACTGAATCATTAATCAAAATTATTACTAGAAAGGCTCTGCAGAAAAATTTTAAGTGCTCAGTGCAGCACATCTCTGGTCTATCCCACTTCTTCGAAGCTTAGCAATTTTAAGCCACAACTTCTAGCCAGAATAAGGACAAATACCAATGTACTTCCCACTTCAAGATAATTTCTATCACATGGTTAGTATCTTGGAAATTTCTTCCTGCCCTGTAGCTACAGCAGAATTTCTTGTATTAATATAAATCTAATTTCACTTTAGAATATGACTGGTAAGTTTCTTACTGTCCAACACAGATACTTATTACCTCCCTTTTTGTTTGCATTTTTTAAAAGGAGTTAAGTTATTTTAGATATTATTAGGGATAACATAACATGAGATGTATTTGTCTTCAAAATACCTTTGTAAAATTAACTCTGAAAAGTTATCATTTTTATTCATTAATTCTAACTTAACTACAGGGTCCCTACTCCTTAATTCTGTAAAAAGTCTTCTAGCAAAAATAAAACCTTAAATTCAAAAAATAATTAAATAAATAAATAAAAGTCTCTGCTTTCTTCTATGTGGTAGAAAAACCAGTTATGTTTCTTGCTCTTAAGAGTAATGGCTTTATGAAAAAGAAGTTATATAGTGCCCAGGGCCTGGCACTTCAGGGAGTGTCTCTGGTGTGTGCAGCATTTGCTCTGCTATCGTGTTTTGTCTTTTCTATCCAATGGATCAGTTGTCTGCAGAGGCTTTCCTTGCTTGCTGTGGATAGTGTTTGATCTTTGGCCAGAATATTGTGAGTTTTAACTAGGTGTGCTCTCATCTGCTTGTTAAATGAGAACGGATACTGCTTTCCCTAGAACTGAAGCCCTTCAAAACTCTCTGGTCAAAAGATGTGGTGTGGAAAAGGGTTTCTGCTGGTCCTCTGGGGAGGGAGTCTTATGTGTTGGGCCTGAGGCAAGCTTGACTGAGAAGGGTGGTCTGCTCAGAGCACAGGGGTATGGAACTTGGGATAAGTAAGTTAGGCAGTTTGTGTTGGCATGTTGCTGCTTCCCACAGGTGGCTCTGTGTTTATGGTGAGGATTCAAGTGTGAGAAATGGCACCAGCCATCTCTGCTGTCCCTGGAGAGGCATCTCTGAACACTGCCTCTCAAGGAAGCACTCTGAGAAGAGTGAATAATCTCTCTACTTGTGTCCCAGCTTTTTTCAGATCACTTGCTTCCAGGTTTTTTGGTCTGTGTTTTCACTAGGAGCAGTGCAGTGCCCTCTAGGCTCTCTCCCAGCCAATCGTGCTGACCTTCAAAACTACAATCTTTATATTTTTTAAATTTAAATTCAATTATCCAAAAACTCCAGTATTCAGAGATGTGATGTGGGCAAGGCTTTGTGCTGATCTTCTGGGGGAGGGGCCTGCCAAGTCTCGCTGAGTTCTTCCACTTTTCTTTCCAGCCTGGTGAGCATCTTTGCAATCATTACTTTAAATTCCTTATCAGGCATATTGCTTATCTCCATTTCATTTAGTTCTTTTTCTGAAGTTTTGTCTTATTTTTTCTTTTAAAGCATATTACTCTGACTCTACCATTTTGCTTGACTCTCTGTGTTTGTTTTTATGGATTAAGCAGAACAGCTACTTCTCCTAAATGTAAAGGAATCTCCTTGTGTATGGTTGTTTCCTTTGTAGTATATGTGTAGTTAGTGACTTTTTCTGGTTGGGTGAAGCAGTGGCTGGTATGGCCTGGAGGTTCTGGGGCCCTCCACATTATGAGCACCTTGGAAGGGCAGCTGAAGTTGAAGTGGGTGCAGAGGGTGTTGATCAGTGTAGTCCCTGGGTTCTTCATGCATTGGGTGTCCTGGCAAGACAGCTAAGGCTAAAGTAGGTGTAAACTAGGGTGTCCCAGTGCTCTCCCCATAGGTGGTGTCCTGGAGGGGTCCTGGAGCTGAGGTGACATGTGGCCTGGGAGATCCCATGGCTCTCCATGCAGCGAGTACCCAGGCAGTACAACTAAAGCTGAAGTGGATGTAGGCTGGGAGATCCCAGGGCTTTTTGTGAAGAATGCAACCTGGAGGACAGCTGAAGCTTAAATGTATGCAAGCCAGGGTGTTCTGGAATGGTCTGTGCAGAGGATATACTAGTGGAGTGGTTGGCACTGAGGTGGTACAAAGCCCAGGAGGTTCCTGTGGTCCCTACACAAAGGATACCTTGACAGGATAGCTAAAAGTAAAGTGGGTGCAAGCTGGGAGGACCTGGAGCTCTTTGCACAGAAGGTATATTGTCAGGATAGCTGAAGCTGAAGTGGATCCAAAGTGATGTGGGCCTGGAATGCTCTGGTGTGCTCTGCACCTGTGGCCACTTGGGGGGGGGGTGGCTATGGCTGATATGGGCTAGGGGCCCAGGGCTTCTAACTAGGGTTTCCTGAGGCAGCAAGCCAGCTATGGAAACCAGACCCTGCTCTTACCTGTTCTTTTAACATGGAGGGGGAGCATAAACCCAAACGTTCTCCAGTCCTTCTGACTTAGAATTCTTTCAGCTCCTTTGGCCCTTGAAATTGCACCTTTTTGTGTGTGTGTGTGCCCCAGAGCTACCAGGGCTGGTGTAGACTTGTGGACCAAGGGATCACTGAGGCGGCAAGCTAGCTATGCATCAGGATGTTGCTTCATTTTGCACTTTCAGGGTGGAGTGGGAATTAAACCATGCTTTTCTCCAGTTTTTCTGACCTGGAGCAGCTCCTCTGTCATTTGGCCGAGTTCTAGTGTTGTATCTTTTATATATGGTAGTTGCTTTTTTAAACCACAGTGTGTGTGTGTGTGTGTGTGTGTGTGTGTGTGTGTGTGTGTGTTTTCCCTGTGCCCAAGGACAGAGGACTCTGTTCCTGGTACTTTAGTACTATCACTTTTCAATGCTGTTTGCAGTGTCAGGAGTGGGAGTTCCCTTTATTACAATGTGTTCATCTCTTTTTTCTCTTTGGCCATTCTATCTTTTGTTGTGTAGAGGCAGTTCAGTCAGCCCTAAGTCCTTCTTCAAGAGGAATTGTTCTATAAATCAGTGTAATTTGGTATGTTCCTTGGAGGAGGTAAGTTCAGGGTCTTCCTATGTAGTCATCTTGGACCAGACACTGTCTCTAGGAATTTAGCCATTTCTTCTAGGTTGTTTAGTATGTTGTCATATAATAACATAGTGAAAAATATTTTATAGTGAAAAATATTTTCATAGTGGAAAATATTTTATTTATTAAAGTATTGTTGAAAGACAATGTTACATTTGTTTTAGGTGTACAATATAGTGTCTGGACAACTATATTCTCACTGCAAGTGTAGTTACCATCTGTCTCCATACAATGTTAGCACAATACCACTGACTATATTCCCTATGCTATGCCTTTCATCCCCATGACTTATTTTTTTCATAACTGAGGGCTTGTATTTTCCACTTCCCTTCACCCATTTTGCCCACTCTCCCCTCTAACAACCACCAATTTGCTTTCGGTATTTATGGGCTTATTTCTGCTTTATTTTTTTGTTTTGTTTTTTAGATTCCACATATAAATAAAATTATATAGTACTTGTCTTTCTCTGTCTCACTTATTTATGGTCTCACTTGTTTATGGTTTTATACTGTGTTTGGAAGGACACACTTTATAGCACTGCCAAGTCATGTGAAATGAAATCCTATCCCTTTCCTCCAAATTCCCCCTCTATTGGCAATTCTGATGATTTTTCCTGAGTTCATATTATTCTCATACTTACCAGCACTATAGCAGTGGGAAAACTAACACCTGGGCATCTTCCCTACCTGTCTGTTTCATGCTGGGTTCATCCAATATTAACTCTTTAAGACCCATAGGCTGTCCCAATTTACCCATTGTTCAACTTTTTAGAAGCAATCAGCGTGGTAGCTGTTTCTAAGGCTACCTTGGAGTGTATTGGCAGTTAAATATATTTCCTTTCCTTTTTTTTTTTCTTAAGTGCTTTGACTTTTAGTAATGTACTGTAATTGCTTTATGGGACTTTCTGGACACTTAGACATGATTAACATGTGTTTAGAAATGTTAGGAAAATACTGAATATTTTTTGGTCGTGTGCCTCAAGAATGATTAAGACACTGGGAAGTCTTGCAGTATATTTATTAATGGGGCCTCTGAGATTATGTATTAATTCACCCAAAGGGAACAATACAATTGAAGCTAATTTCTCTTGTAGTTGAGTACTAGTGAGAAGGTAAGAAATCTAAAGAAAGAGGCCCCATTATATTGTCATAATTAGCTTTATATTGTCTTAATTAGCTTTTTAATCAGCCTTGACAGGCAATATCCACTTTATTATACTAGAATTGGTACATGTAATGTATGGCAATTTGTTTTATCATCCAAAGTGTTTAATAACTGTAATTTAGTGTGGTTTATATTTATGTTAGAATACCAAACTATGTGCTAAGAGGTCGGAATTCTCACATGCAAACTAGGCACAAATTTAGTACACTCTCTGTAACTTTTTAAGATGATGGCAATAAATATATCTCTCCCCAATTCATCTGTTAATTTTCCGTCTTCAAATTTTCTATCAAATTTCTGTTTGATTTTTAAGTTTTTACAATGTTTATGTCTACAAATAATAATGATAAAATGTCTTCTCTTTTTACATCATATTCTAATTATAGAAGCAATACTTAATATTTTGAAGAAATTTTGGAATAAAGAAAATAAATCACTTATAATCCTCTCACATAGAATAATTCTCTTATTAATATTTTGATGTATCTATTTCTTAGCATTTTTTCTAAATTTATATATACACTTTCTTCTACAAAATTGAGATTACATTATATAGAGTCTGTATCCCTTTTCCTTTTAGCATTATATTGTGAGCATTCCCCACATCCTAAAATTTTAAAATAATGTGATCTTTATTGGTAAATTATACTAAATTAAATGTGATAACTATTTTTAGTAAGAATTTATGTGTATCTTTTCTGCTGTCATTATCATTTTTTAAACTTAATATATGTGGTTAAAACTTATCTCCAACTAATCCTCCACATAAATTATCTAAACCTCTGATGACACCTCTTCTTTGCTCATCTGTTGTGAATATCTGAATATTCTAAAATAAAGTGGTAATAGATGTAGAGAGAGAAGAGAGAAAATTGAAGTAGTGGTAGGAAATAGTCATCAGGGTTGCTATAAATTGGGAATTGTTATTAACCATCTGTGGCCTTAAAGAGAGGTGTAATAATAGTGGAAATATTTATAATGATTGAATAAAAAAAGAGATTCATTTATTTTTTTTAAATGCATTTTTGGGCACCTGGGTGGCTCAGTCAGTTCAGTGTCTGCCTTCAGCTTAAGTCATGATCCCAGGATCCTGGGATTGAGCCTGGCATCAGACTCGCTGCTCAGTGAGGAGCTTGCTTCTCCCTCTCCCCCTGCCTGCTGCTTCCCCTGTTTGTGCTCTCTTTCTGTGTCAAATAAATAAATAAAATCCTTAAAAAAGTGAAAACACATTTTTGACATCATCAAGAAATAAAATGTCTATTGTTAATGTCTTGGTACTAAGAAAAAGACTGTTTGGGGTATTTCTTTGCTACCTATTGTTGATCCTTTACCCTTTCATTCTATATCTTCCTAAAGCCATGGGAATAAAGAAGAGTTCTCCTGCAGAGGAATACAACTTGCTGTGGACTGGTTTCTAGACAAAGGCCATAAAGATATTACTGTATTTGTGCCTGCATGGAGAAAGGAGCAATCCCGCCCTGATGCACCAATTACAGGTACTATTTCAAATAGGACATTTCTTCTCATCCAGAGGAAAAGTTAGCAAGATAGTTTAGGGAGAGGTTGATGGTCCCAACTTAATTATTTTTCTAAGTTTATTAAGTATCTTAAAATGTCTTGTATTAAGTAGATTTTAAAACATTATTTTTCCTGATCCAAATAAAACCATTATTATGTTGTGGCATATGGCAGTTAAATTGAGACAACTTCAATTTAGCAAGGAATAAAGCAAGCAGTTTAAAAAAAAAGGAGTGCTTTTTATTTGACAATGGACTTCAGACTAAAGGGGGATGAACACGGTTATGAGTGTGACTGTGTTTTCCAAAAGACTAAAGAAACCATGATAGAAAATGGATCACATTCTGTACCAGAGAAGTGATTGTGAGATTTGCAAAGTATAAGGTAAAATATATAGAGAGAAAAGTCCCATGACAGTCAGAACCAACTTATCCATGAAACACAGCAAGCCCATTGCCCAGGGCCATGATACATTTAGGGTCCTACAAAGATGTTTTGAAGCACAGGCAAGATGTCAGAGTAAGAGGACCCCAAGCTCACCCCATCCCATGTTTGCAACTAGATATCACTCATATCCATGTCAATAAACAAAAGTGATATGAAGACTGGCAGAACAACTCCATAACTAAATGTAGAGAAGAAGCCACATCAGAGAGGTTAGGAAGGGCAGAAATGGTAGTTTAGTCTGAAGCAGCCTGAAAGAGGGAGGAAACTATGGTTGCAGAGAGGAAAAGCACCAGGGAGTCCACACAGGGAAAACAAATCCCCGTAATGTCTGCTTTGAATATCAGAGGCGCTGAATTCTGTGAGTTTATATAACCAGCAAGACTTTGAGCCTAAAGCTTTAAAAGTCCACTGACTCAGCCAGCAATGGGTGAGCTGGGAGGGCAAGTGATAGCTGGGTCTCCATCCTTAAAGAGACATCAGCCCAAGGAGAGGCAACATAGAAGCAACATCTTACAAAACAGGAGGAAGATTTGTTTATACTGATTTTTGAGAATGTTGGGGGACTTCTCTGGGAGCAAAGGAACTGACAGTTGCCATTTTCATTCCCCACCCTCCAACATAAACATAACCACCTACAGGAGACTGTACTGCAAAGACACTTGTTACCTAACCTCCTAGCAGTGTGCCCTGCCCAGGAGTTCTCTTGAGGACTTGCTTTTCCTAAGTCAGCTGGCCTTGGCCCTAGGCTTAGTGCAAATTTTGTTAATGCCACAGGTGTCCCACCAAGTCAGCCATGTACACATATATCTTGTGCCTCAACCACCACAATTAGTACCTAGTCGCTGCACACACGGATGGCGAACACCTCTGGCTGTTGCCACAGTTGTGTGCTGCAACCCTATCATCACACTTTGAGGAATTGGCTTAGGTAAGTACACATTTTGATAATGTCACATATGCCCTGCCGACATGACACCAGCCACCTCGACTTTCAGCCACTGATTGCACAGCCAGCAGGTGCTCCTTGCTATCACCTCAGCCACATGCCCAGCTCCCAGCCACTGCCACTAACATGTGCTGTGACTTTGGTCACAAATGTACTTTGGGGGATCTGACCTAGGACTTGTGACTCACTAAAAATTTTGCTAACACTGCTACCTACCCCTGAACCCTTGTACAGTCTCATCCCCTCAGGGATGGACTACCTGGGTCTCACTAACACCACAAAGAGCAAGCACAGCCCACAACAGGCAGAGAATCAGAGCAGAAGCTTAGACTGAAAGGGAAAGCTACTCAAACACAATAGCCAGATGCAAGCAACACACATGGGAAAAATCCCATGAAGTGCCAGGTTCTGATGAATAGGAGATACTGCAGTGCTGGACACTACAGGATTTCCTCTTTATAAAGCCACTACTTTCAGGAGCAGAGAGCATAGCTGACTTTTCTAACACAAAGAAACAGAGAAGTAAACAAAATGAGGAGACAGACAAATTTGTCCCAAATGAAAGAACAAGAGAAAATCACAGCAAAACTAAGCAAAACAGAAATAAGTAGTATACCTGATAGAAAATTTAAAGCAATTATTCATAAAAGTGTGCACTGGACTTGACATGACAGTGGATAATATCAGTGAGACATTTAACAAAGAGATTTAAAAAAAAGAAGCAATCAGAGATGAAGAGCTCAATAAATGAAATTAAAAATGAAATATTTGGAATAAACAGTAGGAAACAAGAAGCAGAGGAATGTATTAGTGACCTGGAGTTTAGAGTAATAGAAAGCAATCATGCTGAACATATGAGAGACAAATACTGCATAATGAGAATAGACTTAGAAAATTCAGTGACTCCATCAAGCAGAGTAATGTTTGCATTTTAGGGGTCACAGAAGGAGAAGAGAGAAAAATGTGGGCAGAAAATTTATTTAAAGAAATAATAGCTGAAAACATTCCTAATCTGGGAAAGGAAACAGATATCCAGATGCAGGAGGCACAGAGAAACCTGAGCAAAATCAACAAAAGCAGATCCACACCAAGACATATTGTAACGAAAATGGCAAAATGCAGTGATAGAGAAAAAAAATTTTAAAGCAGCAAAACAAAAGAGATAGTTATATATAAGAGAAGGTCCCATAAGGCTATCAGTGGATTTTTCAGCAGAAACTTTGCAAACCACAAGAGAGTGGCACAATATATTCACATTGCTGAATAGGAAACATCTGCAGTGGAGAATACTCCACCCAGTTAAACTAGCATTCAGAATAGAAGGAGAGATAAAGAGTTTCCCAGACAAATAAAAACTAAAGGAGCTCATGACCACTAAACCAGCCTTGCAAGAAATATTAAAAGGAACACTTTCAATGCAAAGGAAAGACCAAAGGTAACAATATGAAAGTAGGAAACACAAAAGAAGTAAAAATAATTATTTCTATTAAAAAATCAGAGTAAAGAACTCACAAAATAAATTATGACAATATATACCTAAAATGTTGGGAGGAGAGGAGTAAAAGAATGGGTTCAAACTTAAATTACCATCAACTTAATATAGACTGCTATATACAGAAGATATTACATACAAACGTAATGGTAACCACAAGTCAAAAACCACTAATAGATGCAAAGAATAAAGAGAAAGAAAACCAAATGTATCATTAAGGAAAACAAACAATGAAAGAGAATAAGAGAAGAAAGGATCACAGAAACAACCACAAAGTACATAAAAATGGCAATAAATATCTATCTATCAATAATTACTTTGAATGTAAATGGAATACATGCTCCAATTAAAAGACATAGGGTGACAGAATAGATAAAAAGAAAAAAAAAAAAAACCCAAGACACATCTCTATGCTACTTGCTTGAAACTCATTTTAGACCTAAAGACACCTGAAAATTGAAGGTGAGGGATGGAGAAACATCTATCATGCAAAATGGATGTCAAAAAAGCTGGAATATCAATACTTATATCAGACAAAACAGATTTTAAAACAAAGACAGTAAGGAGACAAAAAAGGACACTATATGATAAGGGGACAATGAAACAAGAAGACATAACAACTATAAATATTTAAGTACTCAACATGGGAGAACTAAATACATAAAATAGTTAATAATAAACATGAACTAATCAACAGTAATAAAATAAGAGTAGGGGACTTTAACATCCCAATTACATCAACAGGAAGACCAAAAATAAGAAAATCAATTAGGAAACAATAGCTTTGAGGACATGTTGGGCCAAGTGGATTTAACATATATAGTTAGAACATCCCATCCGAAAACACCAGAACACACATTCTTTTCAGGTGCATATGGAACATTTTCTAGAACGGATCACATATTAGGGCACAAAACAAGTCACAGCAATTGAAAAGATCAAAATCATATCATACATCTTTTTCCACCACAACACTATGAAACTAGAAATCAACCAAAAGAAAAAAAATTGAAAAGAACACAAATACATGGAAATTAAATAACATGCTACTAAACAATGAATGGGTTAAGCAAGAAATCAAAAAAGATATCTGTAAGTACATGGAAACAAATGAAAATGAAAACACAATGGTCCAAATCCTGTGGAATGCAGCAAAAGCAGTTCTAAAAGGGAAGTTTACAGGCATACCTCAGGAAACCAGAAAAATCTCAAATAAAAAAACTTAACCTTACCCCTAAAGGATCAAGGTGTAGATCTAGAAAAGGATCTAGATCTAGATCTAGAAAGGATCTAGAAAAACGAACAAGTGCAACCCCAAAAACACCAAAAGGAAGGAAATAATAAATATTAGAGCACAAATAAATGATACAGAAACTAAAAACAAAACAAAACAAAACAAAAAAAACAAACACAAAAAAATAGAAGAGACCAATGAGACCAGGACTGGTTATTTGAAAAGATTAAAAAAAAAAAATCATAAACCTCTAGCCAGACTGATCAAAAAACAAATAGAAATGACTCAAATAAATAAAATTAAAAATGAGAGAGGAGAAATATCAATCAAAACAACAGAAATAAACACTGGGGTACAGATGGCCCTTCTTTTCACTACATCTGTATCTTTGGGGTAAACACCCAGTAGTGCAATTGCAGGGTCACAGGGAAGTTCTATTTTTAATTTCTTGAGGAATCTCCACACTGTTCTCCAAAGAGGCTGCACCAACTTGCATTCCCACCAACAG
>NW_019154184.1:866515-940138 GCF_002288905.1 Enhydra lutris kenyoni | reverse complement strand
GTGGGAGGTTGGGGGAACCAGGTGGTGGGTAGTAGAGAGGGCATGGACTGCATGGAGCACTGGGTGTGGTACAAAAACAATGAATACTGTTATGCTGAAAATAAAAAAAAATGATTATATATATATATATATATGTATATATATATATATATATGTATGTATATATATATGACAACAAATTGGATAACCTAAAGAAAATGGAGTAGCAGGTCCCTCCCCCAGATGACCAGCACAAGCCCCTGCCCACACCATTCTCTAAAGCCTGGAGACTAAAAGGTCAGAAGACTTGCCTGAGATAGAGCCAGGAGGGCACTGTGCTATTCATGGAGAGAGCAAGCAAATAACCTTGGGATAGACAGTATGGAAACAGCCATCTGAAAAATGCCTGGGGTACATAGAGCAAAGATTATTTGCTATGCTAGGAGTACTTCTCTGAGAGGCAGGATTCACAGAGATCCCTCTCTGGGAAAAAATGACATGGCTAGCACTATTTCTCTGCCCTGGCCCTTAGCGTAAACTTGAGCCACTTGCAAAAAGCAGCTCATCATGTACAATGGATGGCTAACTTGCATATGCCAAGCCCAGTTCCCTTGAGCTCTGATGGGACATCCCTTCATGTCAAGCAAGATTTGGTCCCAGCACAACAGACCCCTCCCCCAGAAGAACAGAACAAACCCCTGCCCACACCACATTCCCTGATGACAGAGTTCTTTAAGACCTCAGTTCTTGTGGAGTTGGTGTCAGGTCTCACTTTAGAAGCACACCAGAGTGCACCAACATAAAACTCACAACATTCAGGCCAGGGACCAAGCACTGCCCGCAACTGGCAAGGAAAGCCTCTGCGGATGACTGGCCTGAAGGACAGAGCAGCCAAATCACAATAGCAGAGCACACACAGCACACACCAGAGATAATCCCTGAAGTGCCAAGCCCTGGGGACTACATGACCTCTTTTTCATAAGGCCATTACTTTCAGAAGCAGGAAACATAATTGGCTTTTCAAAAACACAGAAAAAGGAAGAAACTTAGAAAAAAAGCCAAGAAGGAAGAATTTATATTCAATGAAAGAACAAGACAAGGCCACAGTCAGGAATCTAAGCAAAAGAGATATAAGTAAAATGCCTGATGGAGAATTTAAGGCAACAATCATAAGTATACTTAGTGAATTTGCGAAAAGAATGTAAGACATCAGTGAGACCCTTACAATAGAGATAAAAGAGTTAAAAAAGAATTAATCAGAGATGAAAGATCCAATAAACAAGATCAAATGCAGACTTAACGCAATGAACAGCAAACTAGAATAAGCAGAGGAACAATTTAGTGACCTAGAAGAAAAAATAATGGAAAACAATGAAGCTGAACAAAAGAGAAAAAGAATTATGTAACAAAAGAATAGACATAAGGAAATCACTGGCTCTATCAAATGAAATAACTCACATTATAGGAGTCCCAGAAGAAGAGAGAAAAAATGGGGCAGAAAATTTATTTCAGGTAATACAGCAAAAAACTCCCCTAATTTGTCAAGGGAAATAGAAATCCAGATCCAGGAGACAGTGATCTCCCATCAAAATCAATGAAATCAGGCCAACAAGATATATTGTAATTAAATTTGCAAATGATAATTATAAGGAAAAAAATCTTAAAAGCAGCAAGAAAAAAGTCCTTAACTTCCAAGGTAACACCCATATTGCTAGTTGCAGATTTCTCAGCAGGAACCTGGCAAGACAAAAGGGAGAATGATATATTCAACACGCTGAATGGGAAACATCTGCAACCAAGCACACACTATCCAGCAAGGCTATCATTTAGAACAGAAGGAGAGAAAAAGAGTTTCCCAGACAAAAACTAAACACAAGAACAGCCCTGCAGGAGATACTAAAGGGGACCCTTTTATGCAAAGGAGAGATGAAAGACAAGAAAGGATCAGAGAAAGTCTTCTGAACCAATGACAAAACAAGTAATAAAGTGGCAATAGTACATAACTATTAATACTTACTTTGAATATAAATGTACTAAAT
Organism: Enhydra lutris kenyoni; assembly: GCF_002288905.1. Lineage (NCBI taxonomy): Eukaryota > Metazoa > Chordata > Mammalia > Carnivora > Mustelidae > Enhydra > Enhydra lutris. The sequence goes on along the minus strand of NW_019154184.1, from coordinate 938,120 downwards.
GCTCCATTTAGTGGAGTGGTGGAATGGATTAAAAAAACAAGACCCATCTATATGCTGCCTACATGAGATTCATCTTATTTTTTTAAATTTCTTTTCACTGTTCCAGAATTCATTGTTTATGCACCACACCCAGTGCTCAATGCAATACATGCCCTCCTTAATACCCACCACCAGACTAACCCAATCCCCCACCTCCCTCCCCTCCAAAACCCTCAGATCATTTCTCAGAGTCCACTGTCTCTCATAGGTTGGCTCCCCTTGAATTTGCCCCAATTCACTTCTCCTCTCCATCTCCCCATGTCCTCCTTGTTATTCCTTTATGCTCCACAAGTAAGCAAAACCATATGATAATTGACTTTCTCTGCTTGACTTATTTCACTCAGCATAATCTCTTCCAGTTCTGTCCATGTTGATACAATTTGGGTATTCATCTTTTCTGATGGAGGCATAATACTCCATAGCATATATGGACCATATCTTCTTTATCCATCTGTCCATTGAAGGGCATCCTGGTTCTTTCCATAGTTTGGCGACTGTGGCCATTGCTGCTATGAAAATTGGGGTACAGATGGTCCTTCATTTCACTACATCTGCAACTTTGGGGCAAATATCCAATAGTGCAATTGCAGGGTCGTAGGGAAGCTCTACTTTTAATTTCTTAAGGAATCTCCACACTGTTTTCCAAATTGGCTGCACCAACTCACATTCCCATCAACAGTGTAAGAGGGTTCCCCTTTCTCCACATCCTCTCCAACACACGTTGTTTACCATCTTGTTAATTTTGACCATTCTAACTGGTGTAGGGTGGTATCTCAATGTGGTTTTGATTTGACTCTCCCTGATGGCAGGTGATGATGAACATTTTTTCATGTGTCTGTTAGCCATTTGTATGTCTTCTTTGGAGAAGTGTCTGTTCATGTCTTCTGCCCATTTTTTGATGTGATTGTTTTGTGTGTGTTGAGTTTGAGGAGTTCCTTATAGATCTTGGATATCAGCCTATTGTCTGTACTGTCATTTGCGAATATGTTCTCCCATTCCACAGGTTGCCTCTTCATTTTTTTTTTTTTACTGTTTCCTTTGCTGTGCAGAAGTCTTTGATCTTGATGAAGTCACAGAAGTTCACTTTTGCTTGTTGCCTTTGCCTTGGAGATGTATCTTGAAAGAAGTTGCTATGGCCGATGTCCAAGACATTACTGCCTATGTTCTCCTCTAGGATTCTGATGGATTCCTGCCTCACATTGAGGTCTTTTGTCCATTTCGAGTTTATCTTTGTGTATGGTGTAAGAGAATGGCCGAGTTTCATTCTTCTACACATAGCTGTCTAATTTTCCCAGCACCATTTATTGAAGAGAATGTTTTTTTTTTTTTCCACTGTATATTTTTTCCTGCTTTGTCAAAGATTATTTGACCATAGAGTTGAGGGTCCATACCTGGGCTCTCCACTCTATTCCACTGGTCTATGTGTCTATTTTTGTGCAAGTACCATTCTGTCTTGGTGATCACAGCTTTGTAGTAAGGCTTGAAATCAGACAACATGATGCCCCCAATTTTGCTTTTATTTTTCAACATTTCCTTAGTATTTCTGGGTCTCTTCTGATTCCATACAAATGTTAGGATTGTTTGTTCCAGCTCTTTGAAAAATGCTGATGGAATTTTGATCAGAATGGCATTGAAAGTAGAGATTGCTCTAGGCAGTAGAGACAATTTAACAATGTTTATTCTTCCAATCCATGAGCATGGAATGGTCTTCCATCTTTTTCTTTCTTCTTCAATTTCTTTCATGAGTGTTCTGTAGTTCCTTGAGTACAGATCCTTTACCTCTTTGGTTAGGTTTATTCCCAGGTATCTTAGGGTTCTTGGTGCTATAGTAAATGGAATCAATTCTCTAATTTCCCTTTCTGTATTTTCATTGTTAATGTATAAGAAAGTAACTGATTTCTGCACATTGATTTCACATTACTGAATTGCTATGTGAGTTCTACTGGATTGGGGGTGGAGTATTTTGGGTTTTCCATACAAAGTATCATGTAATCTGCGAAGAGAGAGAGTTTGACTTCTTAATTGACAATTTGTTTTATTTTTTAAAGATTTTATTTATTTATTTGACAGAGAGAGAGATCACAAGTAGGCAGAGAAGCAAGCAGAGAGGGCAGAGGAAGCAGGCTCCCTGCAGAGCAGAGAGCCTGACATGGGGCTCGATCCCAGGACCCTGAGATCATGACCTGAGCTGAAGGCAGAGGCTTAATGTATTGAGCCACCCAGGTGCCCCTTCATTGACAATTTGAATACCATTTATGTATCTTTGTTGTCTGATTCCTGTTGCTAGGATTTCTAATACTATGTTGAATAAGAGTGGTGAGAGTGGCCATCCTTGTCGTGTCCCTGATCTCAAAGGGAAAGCTGTCAGCTTTTCCCCATTGAGGATGATATTCGCTGTGGGCTTTTCATTGATAGATTTTATGAAGTTAAGGAATGTTCCCTCTATCCCTATACTTTGAGGCATTTTAATTAGGAGCGGATGCTGGATTTTGTCTAATGCTTTTTCTGCATCCATTGAGAGGACCATGTGGTTCTTCTCTCTTCCCTATTGACTTGTTCTATCACATTGATTGATTTGTGAATGTTGAACCACCCTTGCGTTCCAGGGATAGATCCCACCTGGTCATGATGGATAATCTTTTTCATGTACTGTTGGATCCTATTAGTGAAGATCTTGTTGAGAATTTTGGCATCCATATTCATCAGGGATATTGATCTGAAATTCTACTTTTTGGTGGGGTCTTTGCCTGGTTTGGGGATCAGGATAATGCTGGTTTCATAGAAAGAATTTGGAAGTTTTCCATCTGTTTCTAATTTTTGAAACAGCTTCAGGACAATAGGTATTATTTCTTCTTTGAAAGTTTGGTAGAATTCCCCAGGGAATCCGTCAGGTCCTGGGTTCTTGTTTTGGGGGACGTTTTTGATTACTGTTTTAATCTAGTTACTAGTCTATTCAGGTTGTCAATTTCTTCTTGTTTCAGTCTTGGAAGGTTATGGATTTCCAGGAATGCATCCATTTCATCTAGGCTGCTTAAACTATTGGCATGTAACTGTTGGTAAGAATTTCTGACGATTGTTTCTATTTCCTTGGTGTTAGTCATGATGTCTCCCCTTTCATTCATAATTTTATTAATTTGTGTCCTTTCTCTTTTCTTTTGGATTAGTCTGGCTGGTGGTTTATCGATCTTATTGATTCTTTCAAAAAACCAGCTTGTAGTTTCTTTCATGCATTTTATTGTATCTCTAGTTTTTTTATCTCATTGACCTCACTCTATTTTTCATTGTTTCCCTTCTTATGTGTGAAGTTGGCCTAATTTGTTGTTGATTCTCCAATTCTTTAACATGTAAAGACAGCTGCTGTATTCTTCAATATTTCTGAGGGAGGCTTAGATAGCTATGTATTTCCCCCTTAGTACTGCCTTTGCTGTATTGCATAGGTTTTGGACCAAAGTATCTTCATTCTTATTGGTTTCCATGAGTTGTTTAAGTTCTTCTTTGATTTCCTGGTTGATCAAAAAATTCTTAAGCAAGGTGGCCTTTACCTTACAGTTGCTTGAATTCCTTCTGAACTTTTTCTTCTGGTTGAGTTCCAGTTTCAAAGCATTGTGGTCTGAGAATATGCAGAGAATAATCTCAATCTTTTTGTATCAGTTGATTCCTGATTTGTGACCCAGTATGTGGTCTATTCTGGAGTAAGTTCCATGTGCACTTGAGAAGAATGAGTATTCTGTTGTTTTAGGGTGGAATGTTCTGTATATATCTATGAGGTCTATCTGGTCCAATGTGTCATTCAATGTTCTTGTTATTTTGTTGCTTTTCTGCTTGGATGATCTGAGAGTGGTGTGTTAAGATCCCTACTATCAATGTATTCATATTAATGTGTCTTTTTATCTTGATTAACAGTTGTCTTATATTGTTGGCTGCTCCCATATTGGGGGCATAAATATTTACAATTGTTAGATCTTCTTGATGGATAGACCCTTTAAGAAAGATGTACTGTCCTTCTGTATCTCTGACTATAGCCTTTAGTTTAAAATCTAATTTATCTGATATGAGAATCACTACCCCAGTCTTCTTTTGAGAACTATTGGCATGAAAGATGCTTCTCCATTACTTCACTTTCAGTTGGATGTATCCTTAGTTTCAAAATGGGTCTCCTGTAGACAACATATGGATGGATCCTGTTGTTTTATCCAATCTGCAACTTTGTGCCATTTAATGGGAGTGTTTAGGTCATTCACGCTGAGAGTGATTATTGAGAGATATGTTTTTATTGACATCGTGTTGCCTGTGAATTCTTTGTTTCTATAGATGTCTCCATAAATTTCTGTTCAATGACACTCTTGGGTTCTTTCTTCTCTTATAGAATCCCCCTTAATATTTCTTGTAGTGCCGGCTTGGTGGTCACATACTCTTTTAAACCTTACCAGTCTTGGAAGCTCTTTATCTCTCCATCCATTTTGAATGTCAGCCTTGCTGGATAAAGTATTCTTGGCTGCATGTTCTTTTCATTTAGTGCCCTGAATACTTCTTACCAGCCCTTTCTGGCTTGCCAGGTTTCTGTGGACAGGTCTGATGTTATTCTGATGGGCCTTCCTCTGTACATAAGGAATATCTTTGCCCTAGCTGCTTTCAAGAGCTCCTGCTTAAAATTGTGATTCATCATTTTTACAATCGGGTGTCTCGAGGTCTTTCTAGATTCTATGATCTTGGGTGGTGACCTTTCTGCCTCTAGGACATGAACACTGGTTCTATTCCCCAGATTGGAAAATTTTGATGGAGAATTTATTCAACTCTATCCTGTAGTCTTCTTTCTTTCTCCTCCCCCTCAGGGATTCCAATAATTCTGATGTTGGAACATTTCATTGTGTCACTTATTTCCCTAATTCTGTTTTCATGGCTTCTAAGCTGTTTGTTCCAGGCCGCCTCCTGATCCTTTTTCTCTATCAGTTTGTCCTCTTGATCACTGATTCTATGTTCTGCCTCAGTTACTCTAGTTCTAGAGAATTTAGGTTAGATTGGGATTCACTGGTAACATTGTTAACATCTTTTTTTAAAGATTTTATTTGTTTATTTGAGAGAGATCACAAGCAGGCAGAGAGGCAGGCAGAGAGAGAGAGGGAGGGAAGCAGGCTCCTTGCTGAGCAGAGAGCCTAATGTGGGGCTCGATCCCAGGACCCTGGGATCATGACCTGAGCTGAAGGCAGAGGCTTTAACCCAACGAGCCACCGAGGTGCCCCAGCATTGTTAACATCTTCCCTGGTGGCTTTCACTTCTGCCCCAATTGATTCCATGTTGTCTTTAGTGGTTTTCTCCAACCTAGCCATTGCCCTCAATTCCTTTTCCAACATACTGTTTATGTCCATATCCAATAGTTCTGTGGCACAGGGCCCAATCTCTGAATTTTTCCTCTGTTGGGCATTCCTCCTCCTAGTCATTTTGGTGAGAGATGGCTGAGGGGATGTGTAGCTGAATGTATCAACCATGATCCAGGCAGGGTGCACCCTGGAACACTTCTGAGCAATCAGGAGTCCCCACCAAAAAGAAAGAAAAAAGAACAAAAGAGGGAGAGATAGGAAAAGACAGACTGAGGAAAAAAAAAAAAAGAAAGAAAAGAAAGAAAGAAAAGAAAAAAAAAGGAAAAAAAAAGAAAAGAAAAGACCCGGTCAGAATGGGTCCCAAAGTTAAAATTTAGAAGGTATGCAAACAAAAATGGACAAACAAGAAGACTGACAAAAATAAATGACAAGAAAAAAAAAATAACCCAGCCAAAAGGCACCCCAAGTATAAGATTTATATACTACCAGAACAAAAACAAATACGCAGAAACACAGATAGATGAAAAAGATGGGAGGGTGATTATAAATCCTCAGTGTGGGTGAAGAAGGTTATTTTGATTCTTCCTGGGTGTATCTTGATATCTTAGTTTAAAGGACTCAACTTTCCCGAAATAAAGGGGGATTAAAACTGGTTTATATATAGGGGTAGTATTGATTGGGGAAAGAGGATTACCTTGAAGCCTATCTCTGTAAGAATATTAAAAAAATAGAAAAGCAAAACAAAAACACATATGTCTTATGTATCAGAAAAGTTCAAGTTAAAAGGTTATTATAGAATGTGTTGTACTGAACCTCTCATTTTGATGGTAAACAGGTTAAAAATTATAAAAAAAATTAAAAAGAACAAGAATAGTGGGAAGGAATTAAAAATAAAAATTGTATCTATGAAGTATACAGGTTTTAGGGCCATACCAGGAGCTTAATATTTTCTTTCCCCCTGGTAATGGGGTTTTACAGTTTTATGGGGACCCTGTGGTGGTTGTCCTCTTGTGTTTTTGTTTTTGTTTTTGTTTTTGGCTGGTTTTCTGGGGGAGGGGCAGTCTTTTTCAGGCAGTCTTTCTAGAGTTGAGTCCTCCTGCCCCTTATTAAGTGGCTGGACTCTGAGGAAACCAGTTTTTCAGGCTTTTGTTCTCTGGAGGATGGTTTTGTTTTGTTTTGTTTTCCCCTTGGCGGCTTTTGGCGGTTCTTTGGAGGTTTAGAGGAAAGCAAACTGCACCCAGACCTCAGTCTCAGAGAGAAGGCTCAGTCTGTTCCCCTCTGGCTGGTCCAGAGCACATAAACTCCCCCTCTGCCACCTCCCACCAGTAGCACATGTCTCCAGCCACAGGGGGTCTCAGGAGCTCCCGCTTGTCTCTGTACCCTACTGTTACTAAAACCATGAGCAATATTAGTCCAGAGAGCTGCTTCCAGTGGCTGCCTTTGCCGCAGCTCTTTGGGCAGGTCCAGCCCACTGGAGAGATCTCAACCAGAGAAAGTGCAAAGAGATTTTCACTTTGGCCTGGGCTGGGAGTGTTCAGACTCTTGCCAGTCCTAGAAAGCACTGGCTAGCACCCACACTGACTTCTCTCAGGGGAGGGTGTGGAGCATGACTCAGACCCTAGTTGTGTTGTGCATGTGCAGAGTGCAAAAGGCTGTGGTTCTAGAGAGCCCCGGCTGTCATCCACACCAGATGCTCTCACGTGCATGCTAGTGGCTCAGGGACCATGGCCTGGCTGCTTCACAGCATTCTCTTTGGCATGGCATCGGCAGTGGCCATCCTGGGTCTGTGGGTTTGAGCTCATGCACCCGTAACTGCCTGATTCCACCAGTTTCCCCTTAATATCTTTTGCTCTTTTTGAGTGCTTTTAATCATACTCCAAGTTAATGCTGGTCCTCAATCACAGGGCACTCTCATATTGGGGTATTACTTTCCAATGGGTCGCTTATGGTGGCTCCCTACCCCTTTTGTTTATTTTCCGGTATCAGTCCGACATTCCCACTCTGCTTTACCTGTCCACTGGCTTGTCTTCTGCCCCCTGTAAAGATCTAGAAGTGTATAATCCTACATTTCAGGATGATTTCATGGGTGTTCAGAGTGTTCTGGTAGATAAACATCTCACTTTAGGGGACCAGTTGAAACAGTATCTCCTACTCCTTTGCCATATTCCCCCCACCAAAAAAATCATTTATTGTCTTCTTAATTTTGGCCATTCTAACTGATGCAAGGTGGTATCTCAATGTGGTTTTGATTTGAATCATCCTGATAGCTAAAGATGAACATTTTTTCATGTGTCTGTTAGCCATTTGTATTTCTTCTTTGGAGAAGTGTCTGTTCATGTCTTCTGCACATTTTTTGATGTGATTATCTGTTTTGTGTGTGTTGAGTTTGAGGAGTTCTTTATAGATCTTGGATATCAGCCCTTTGTCTGTACTGTCATTTGCAAATACCTTCTCCCATTCCATGGGTTGTTTCTTTGTTTTGTTGACTGTTTCCTTTGCTGTGCAGAAGGTTTTGATCTTGATGAAGTCCTAAAAGTTCATTTTCACTTTTGTTTCTTTTGCCTTTGGAGACATGTGTGTTGAAAGAAGTTGCTGTGGCTGAAGAAATAGGCTCTTAACTATAGAGAACAAACTGATGGTTACCAGAGGGGAGGTGGGTGAGGGAACGGATTAAATAGGTGATGGGAATTAAGGAGTGCAGTTTTTGTGATTTTACCACGTGTTATAAGTAAGTATTGAATCACGATATTGTACATCTAAAACTAATATTACACTGTATGTAACTGGAATTTAAACAAAAACTTTTAAAAAAGGGTAAAAAGAACCATATTATCATTTCAGTTGATGCAGAAAAAGTATTTGACAAAGTACAACACCCATTCATCATAAAAACCCTCAACCAAGTAGCTTTATCTCTAAATATTAAAGGCCATGTATGAAAACTACACAGCTAACATGATCCTCAATGGGGGAAAACTGAGAGCTTTCCCCCTAAGGATAGGAACAAGACATGTATGTCCATAATTATTCAACATAATACTGGAAGTTGTAGCCACAGCAATCAGACAATAAAAAGAAGTAAAGGCATCCAAATCAGTAAGGAAGAAGTAAATTTTCACTATTTGCAGATGACATGATACTCTACATAGAAATCCTGAAAACTCTCAAAAAATGCTAGACTGATAAGTGAATTCGGAAATGTTGCAAGATACAAAATCAGTGTACAGAAATCTATTGCATTTCTATACACCCATAATGAAGCAGCAGAAAGAGAGATTAAGAAAAGAATCCTATTTACACTTGCACCAAAAACAATAAGGTACCTAGGAACAAACCTAACCAAAGAGATATAAGATCTATAGTCTGAAAACTATAGAACACTTATGAAAGAAATTGAGAAAGAAACAAAGACACATACTCATGGATTGGAAGAACAAATATTTTTAAGAAGTTTATGCTACTCAAAGCAATCTACACATTTAATGCAATCCTTATCAAAATACAAACAGCATTTTTCAGAGAGCTAGACCAAACAATCCTAAAATTTGTATGGAACCACAAAATATCCTGAAAATCAAAGCAATCTTGAAAACTGAAAACAAGGCTGAAGGCATCAGATTTCTGGATTTCAAGTTATGTTATAAAGCTGTAGTAAATAAAACAATATGGTGCTGGCACAAAAATAGACACATAGATCAATGTAGCAGAATAGAAAACCCAGAAGTAAACTCACAATTACATATGGTCAATTACTCTTCAATAAAGCAAGGAAGAATATCTAATGGAAAAAAGACAGTCTCTTCAATAAATGGTGCTGGGAAAATTAGAGAGCCACATGCAGAAGAATGAAACTGGACCATTGTCTTACAACATACAAATAAAATGAATTCAAAATAGATGGAAAACTTAAATGTGAAACAGGAATCCATCAGAATTCTAGAGGAGAACACCGGCAGAAACCTTTCTGACTTATACAACTCAACACCCAGAAAATGAATAATCCAATTAAAAAATGGCAGGACACATGAACAGACATTCTTTCAAAGAAGACATACAGATGGCCAACAGACACATGAAAGATGTTCAACATGACTCATCTTCAGGGAAATACAAATCAAAACTACAATGAGATATTACTTCATACCTGTCATAATGGCTAAAATTAAAAAAAAATGCAAGAAACAAGTGTTGGTGAGGACATGTAGGAAAAGGAACTCTTGTGCACTTCTGGTAGGAATGTAAACTTGTGCAGTCACTATGGAAAACAGTATGAAATTTCCTCAAAAAGTTAAAAATACGACTACCCTATCATCCAGTAATCATGCTACCCATAGTTTCACTCTTATGTGGATTTTAAGAAACAAAAAATACCTTCAAAAGAAAAAAAAGAGAGAGAGAGAGAGAGTTAGACAAACCAGAAAAACCCTCTATGGATAGGGAACACATTGATGGTTACCAGAAGGAATATGGGTGGTATGAATGGGTGAATAGGTGATGAAGAATAAGGAGTGCAATTGTCTTAATGAGCACTGAGTGATGCATGGGATTTTGGAATCACTGTGTTTTACACCTGAAACTAATATAGCACTGTATGTTAACTACACTGGAATTAAAATATAACAAAAAGATGTTTTAATTTTATTTTCTTTTAACAATGAAGGAAAAATCAAATATAGCAATTAATTTATAATAATGTAGCTAATGAGATTATTTGTTTTTATACCAAAGCAGTTGTAAAGTATATTTTTTAGTACTTCTTTATGAAAGAAGGGGCCCACAAAGGCAAACATGTCTAAGGTCCACAAAAGTCATGATGCAGCCCTAATGTCAGTAGGATTACTACATTTGCTTACAACAGTATATGAAGCTAGCTTTTTTTTTTTTTTGAAGCTAGCTTTTTATAGCATTTGAGAACATAAAGACCCTAGTTCTCTGAGTATCAGCTGTTTGCATGAGGTGCCAAATAAGAAAGAATGCCGGTCCGAATTGTTTTGTGGATCTATCTGTAAGCTTCTGAACAGGGTCCCAACTTCCTTATCCATTCGTCTGTTGAAGGGCATCTTGGTTCTTTCCACAGTTTGGCAACCGTGGCCATTGCTGCTATAAACATTGGGGTACAGATGGCCTTTCTTTTCACTACATCTGTATCTTTGGGGTAAATACCCAGTAGTGCAATTGCAGGGTCATAGGGAAGCTCTATTTTTAATTTCTTGAGGAATCTGCACACTGTTTTCCAAAGTGGCTGCACCAACTTGCATTCCCACCAACAGCGTAAGAGGGTTCCCCTTTCTCCACATCCTATCCAACACATGTTGTTTCCTGTCTTGCTAATTTTGGCCATTCTAAGTGGTGTAAGGTGGTATCTCAATGTGGTTTTAATTTGAATCTCCCTGATGGCTAGTGATGATGAACATTTTTTCATGTGTCTGATAGCCATTTGTATGTCTTCATTGGAGAATTGTCTGTTCATATCTTCTGCCCATTTTTTGATATGATTATCTGTTTTGTGTGTGTTGAGTTTGAGGAGTTCTTTATAGATCCTGGATATCAACCTTTTGTCTGTACTGTCATTTGCAAATATCTTCTCCCATTCTGTGGGTTGCCTCTTTGTTTTGTTGACTGTTTCCTTTGCTGTGCAGAAGCTTTTGATCTTGATGAAGTCCCAAAAATTCATTTTCACTTTTGTTTCCTTTGCCTTTGGAGACATATCTTGAAAGAAGTTGCTGTGGCTGATATCGAAGAGGTTACTGCCTATATTCTCCTCTAGGATTCTGATGGATTCCTGTCTCACGTTGAGGTCTTTAATCCATTTTTAGTTTATCTTTGTGTATGGTGTAAGAGAATGGTCAAGTTTCAACTTCATCTGAGAGTGGATCCTGGCCCTGCTCAAGCCCAGCTTGTAAACTTTCTTTCCTCAGCAATTAAGAAGCCAAAAGGAAAGGGGGTCGGTACTCAACATGCTACAGCTTTGTTTTTTCCTTAGTTGTGGCTTTCCTTCAGGCAGAAGGCAAAAATGTAACTCCCACAGGTGATGCTTTACCGTCCTCCTGACAGACATATCCTTAGCATACTGCTCTGTTTTCTTCAGCAGGCAAAAGCTGCTGCTTCCTCCAAAGGGCAAATCAGTCAACAAGAATGGTAGGGTATCAGTGCTATTTCTCACTCTTCATGGTAGCTTTTTAATGTCATTGAATGTCATTGAATCCAGTTCTTTCACTTTATGGAAAACTGAAGTCCAAAGGAAAAGGTGACTTGCCTGAGGTCACAATCCAAATTTGTGTCATAGCCAGGAATAGAAACCACTTTCTCTCTAAGGGCAAATAACATATGCATTTAGTACCAACTTTTGTATTTGTAATATGAGGATAATGTTGTTAATTTCCAAAGATGGTTTCTACTGTGTGGCATATAATCTATATTTTGACAGATCAAGATATCCTACGTAAACTGGAGAAAGAAAAGATTCTTGTCTTCACACCATCCCGAAGGGTCCAGGGCAGGAGAGTTGTCTGTTATGATGACCGGTTCATAGTCAAATTGGCTTTCGATTCCGACGGCATCATTGTATCTAATGATAACTACCGAGACCTTCAAGTTGAAAAGCCAGAATGGAAGAAGTTTATAGAGGAGCGGTTGCTGATGTATTCTTTTGTGAATGACAAGTACGTTGTTTTCAATAGGCTCTGAATAGACTAAATCCAAGTTGCACTAGGAATAGATTATTTCATTTCAATAAACATTTACTGAACACTTACTGTGTACTGTGTATTATGCTGATTGCCATAGAGATAAGAGGTTGAATAAGAAACAGGACTCACCCTTAAAAGAGGCTCAAAGTGTAGTGGAGAAGAGAAAGAAAGAGAGACACAATGTGTTGTGATAAGCAGTATGGTTAGAGTTTTTAAAGTTGCTTTGTCTACATGAAATGATAGGAAAAAACCTCAAACAGGAGATGACATTTGAGATGAAGTTTACAAACAGAAGAAAGGGGACTACTGGGTGTTATAGGTAAAGAGAACATCATGAATAAAGCTATAAAGATGTGAAAGTGAGTCTCATGTTGGGGAGCCACCAGGAATGCCAGTATGGTTGAAACATATAATCCACAGAAGAAGATACACTGGAAAAATCATCTTGTGGTGTGTGTGTGTGTGTGTGTGTGTGTGTGTGTGTGTGTTCAAGTGAGAATGGGGGAAGAACTGCTGGCCTAGCTTAAGGCAGAAAGGGCAGTTAGAAGGCTGTGACAATAGTATAGGTAAAGAGTACTGAAGGTCTGAACTCCTGAAGTGGGGGTGGGGATAGAAAGGAAGATGTTTACCTCTTGCTTGTTTGCTTTCAGATTTATGCCTCCAGATGATCCTTTAGGACGTCATGGCCCAAATCTTGAAAATTTCTTGAGAAAGAGACCTGTTGTTCCAGAGCACAAGAAGCAACCATGCCCTTATGGTGAGTACCTATGTGCAGAACTGAGTTCTATACTAAGGGAAACATAAGGACTATATGAATACTTACTTCTCAAAGGTTTCCCTTTCGAATGGAAAATCTTATCTTGTCCACTTCCTGGGAGTTTAAGTCTGTGACTTTATGTATTCTCAGTTAGGCATTTAAAGAAACATCTTATAAACCACATGAAGGAAAGGTAACTAGAATTGAAGGAAAGATTAGTTGTCACTCGTTTAAATAATGCAGGCGCTCTAGCTGCCTCCATCCTGACCAGTGTTGCTGGAGGCAGGGAAATGCAGAAACCCACATGGCCTATGGAAGCAGAAAGGGCAAAGCCAAATTGGATTTGGCCACAGGAAGGACGTATCTCTCAAGCAGGTGATTGCACTCTCTGTCAACTAATAATACTCTTTTCTTCAGTTCTGTATTTTCCAGTTTGCCTTCAAACTTCATTTTCATTTACTCTTTTAAAATATAGTTTTCTAGAGTGCTTTCATGATCTTACACAAGTCCCTCTGACACAAAGTTTGTAAGCCTAACAGTGCAACATAGGCTGCCTGGTCTGAGGCTACTTTGCATGTTTACTCTTTTTGGATAATCATTTATTTATGGGATGTCTTGGGTTTTTTCTTTTTATCAATTAACATTTATTTAAATTATATAGTATTTTCATGTTCATTATCGTCATTTAATCTTCACAATGACCATATAATATAGGCATAATTATGAACTTTTTTTACAGAAGAGGAAATTGAGGCTCAGAAGGTAAATTCACTTATGAAGGTTACATGGCTAGTAAGCGACAAAGCTGGAATTGAAACACAGGTCTGACTGGCTTCCAAGCCTATGCTTTTTGCATTGTACTATGCTGCCTGCTGCTATCCTACACCACCTCAGCATGCAGGTTATGCCTAGGCAAAGTTGTGAATTACAGGAAAATGAAGGCTGTTCAACTGCTCAGTTCTTAGCTTTTACACTGTGGTTTCCTCCCCAGCTTTCCACTTCTTCCCTCTCCCCTCACAGTGTGTGATGCCTCCTTGATGTTGTCCTGCCTCTCTCATCTTTGTGGACAGTTAATTTTCTTCTTTAAGCCCAAACACTAAAACTCTTACTTGAGTAACCAGATTGTTACAACAGTTTCTGACAGATTTGCAGCAGTATGAGAGAGAGTCTTACCCCAAGGCATTATTTTTCAGGCAAAAAATGCACCTATGGCCACAAGTGCAAATACTACCATCCGGAGCGGGCCAACCAACCACAGCGTTCGGTGGCTGATGAGCTCCGCATCAGTGCCAAACTGTCCACAGTGAAAACCGTGAGTGAAGGCACCCTGGGCAAGTGCGGCACAGGGATGTCTAGTGCCAAAGGTGAGACAACCTCAGAAGTCAAACGTGTGGCCCCCAAGCGCCAATCAGATCCCAGCATCCGGTCCATGGCTGTGGAGCCTGAGGAATGGGTGTCCATTGCCCGTAAGCCTGAGGCCAGCTCTGTCCCCTCACTTGTGACTGCCCTAAGTGTCCCCACAATCCCACCCCCCAAAAGCCATGCAGTGAGTGCACTCAACACCCGTTCAGCCAGCAGCCCGGTGCCAGGATCCTCTCATTTCCCCCACCAGAAGGCCTCACTGGAGCACATGGCCAGCATGCAGTACCCCCCGATCCTGGTTACCAACAGCCATGGGACCCCTATTAGCTATGCTGACCAATACTCAAAGTTTGAGTCCTTGGGGGACCATGGCTACTATTCAGTGTTAGGCGACTTCTCCAAACTGAACATCAATAGCATGCATAATCGAGAGTACTACATGGCTGAAGCAGACCGAGGGGTATATGCCCGAAATCCCAGCCTCTGTCCTGACAACCGTATGAGCCATACCAGGAATGACAACTATTCCTCTTACAACAATCTATACTTGGCTGTAGCTGATAGTCATCCTGAAGGCAATTTGAAGCTACATCGCTCCGCATCTCAGAACCGTCTTCAGCCTTTTCCTCATGGTTACCATGACGCCTTAACGCGAGCACAGAGCTATGGCCCAGAGGATTCTAAACAAGCCCCCCACAAGCAGTCAGTTTCCCACTTAGTTTTGCAAGCCCAGCATCCAGCAACTGGAGCCTGCTCCAGCTGTCCTGGAGACTACCCTATGCCTCCCAATATCCATCCTGGGGCAACCCCTCAGCCAGGACGTGCCCTTGTAATGACTCGGATGGACAGCATTTCTGACTCCCGCCTCTATGAGAGCAACCCCATGAGGCAAAGACGACCTCCTCTGTGCCGGGAACAACATGCCAGCTGGGATCCATTGCCCAGTGTAACTGATTCCTATGGCTACCACTCCTATCCCTTGAGTAACAGCCTCATGCAACCATGCTATGAGCCAGTCATGGTACGGAGCGTGCCTGAAAAGATGGAACAGCTTTGGAGGAATCCTTGGGTTGGAATGTGCAATGATAACAGGGAGCATATGATCCCAGAGCACCAGTATCAGACTTATAAGAACCTCTGCAATATTTTCCCTTCAAACATCGTCCTTGCAGTGATGGAGAAGAATCCCCACACTGCAGATGCCCAACAACTGGCAGCTTTGATTGTTTCTAAGCTTAGGGCTGCTCGTTGACATGACATAGGACTTATTCCTTTATACAAAAATAAATATTAATATTAATAATGCACTAATACTATGATAATAGTAACAAATAATTTTGTGTTGCGCTTTACAAGTTACAATGTTTATGTTATTTGAAGCGCAAAACAGCCCTGTATGGTAAATCTTACTAATGTCTTATTTTCTAGAAAAGGAAACTAAATCTCACTGAGATTAAGTTACTTGCCAAGATCACACTGCTAGCAAGTGACCAAACCAGGACTCATACTCGAGTCCTCTGACTCCAAGTCCCATGCTTTTTTGCACAGCACCATGCAATGGAGGACAAAACTCAGGGGAAGAGGTCTAAATACAAGAAACTCCCAAGGGATTCCATTACCAATGCTTTCTTAATCACATTCTACATTATAAAGTATTGATAATATATCTAATTTAGAGAGCAGGATCAAATCACATGTTGAATTAACCTTTTGGGATTTTTAATAGGATATTTAAAGCTATTTAAAAGTAAATGCATAAATTATTGCATGACTATCTGACCATTCAATATCTTTACTAACCAAGCTACAGGGTCACATCAAGGCTTCTAGAGATATATTTCAAACCTATTGTTAACAACTATAGTGCATGTATAACTGTAAATATTTAGTTTGAGATGTTTGTGTATCTCCATATAACCTTTTATATAGTGATGGTAAGAAAAGCTCTGCACAGTCCTTAGTCTACAGTTGTATAGATCATGAATCCAACTTGATTTTATGTCACATTTCATAGTTTCAACTAGTTTTGAAAGTGAAATTACATGCCAATATTTGAATATTGTTTTCTTAGACATCAGAGCATACTAGCTCTATTTTCTTTGCACTTTTTACTTGTCAACAGTTACTGACAGTTCTTAGCTTTTAAGTCTCTTCACCTTAGCAAATTAGGGATCAGATTACAGCTTTCTTCTTCAGAGGAGCTGATGGATAAGCTCAAGTTCTAAGCATAGCAGGTGTGTGCTAGACAAGCACAGAAAAGTTTGAGAGGACCAAGGGATTTATTACCAGACTCCACTTCCCTTTTCCCAGGGGTGATGGTCAAACTTGTGCAGCATTACATGATGGACACAAAAGCTGCACTCAAAGAGGGTCTAATGGATACTCTTTAGACTTCTGACCTATGCAGTATTCCACATCAAAGGATAAAATGTAATGGAGGACAGTGCACAGACATGTAATCCACTTTCTTCTGCTGTCTACCCTTTGGGCAATAAGGTCAATAACTGATGGAACAGAATTTCTTTAGGAAACAAAACCAGGGTATTTTCTAAGTGGAAAAAGGCAGCTCACAAAAGGGGTTGCTACATCTTTGCTAATAGCTGGTTCAGTTATGCACTTCAAATACATGCAAAAAGGATGCACTTACCCTTAGATAATTCTTAAATGCATTACTAAACACTGCAGGACTTTGGGTTGGCACCATTTGTGCAACTAGTATCTTGCTCAGGGTGGAAACCTTTGTAGCTAAATGCCTCTAAAAGAGGCATTTATTTTTTTAAGCCGTACTAAATGAACCCCTTTTTTAATCCATTGTATATTAAACATTTTGGACCATGACCTACTCACTACTTCTTGAGATGGAACTTGCTAATTTCTATGAATTTTTTTTTGTCATGAAAGTTGAGAAGGCCTGGAGTAGGTCTTTTGTGTGACACTGCCTATAAATGTTTCTTACTGTGAAACATTCCACATGTGAGGCTGTAGTCAGGGTTGTTTTTGGTTGTTTGATAATGGCTTGCATGCTGCTTTCTGGCTTTCTGTCTCTGTCCTTGTTGACCAAAACTGCATTTCAACCAGCATTTCTCTTCAGTTAATCACAGCTTCATATTCATCTTCTACCCTCTGATCTTTCTGTTCCCCAGCATATTGAGGTGTAAAAGTATTTTCTGTCAGGTATAAAATAGAGAGTGACAGTTGCCACTGAAGTGTTTGCAATTCACACAGTTTCACCCAAATTTCACACAAATATAATTTCCTATCTTCAACTTCTTGGACCTCCTGAATCTGTCCCATGTCTAAATCAGGGTATTTGACAATCTTAGATGACTGTACTGCCTTTGTGCCAATTCATCTTCCTACCACAATCATCAATGGTACCACAGTATCCACTAGTTGTGAAATTTACAGGGAAGCACATGGTTTATCTTGTCAGCTGCAATTTATCTTGAACATGTTCATGTTTAGTACTCAGAAAAACTGTAGGCTCCTCCCAACACAGGAAATATTTTAGGGCAGCATATGTATTTTTTATTTTCAAAAAACAATTGTCATTCTTCTTATAAAATGTGTATGAACTGAAGTAACAAAAAGCAATGCCTAATTAACCATAAATGACCTTTTGTTGATACAAATTATATCTTTTTTCCCTGATTGTATAAAAACCAAATGTACAAAACTTATAATAAACTAAGTTAGGTAACTGACTTTCACCATGATGTTTCTGGCATTGTGTGTCACAGGAAAGCAGCCTGGGAGGTCATAAGGAAGCTATTTCCAAAGAGCAAGCTTCTTTATTACTATGCACACAGCTATTGTGTGTACAGTTTCAAGCATTATTTTGCATAAGTTCTCTTTAGCCTATTAAATTTAATATGCCCCTGCAAAGGGAATTTTGTGTCAAAAGTGTTTAAGAAGCATAAATATATGAATGCGTAAATCTAGCATGGTTTTTAGTGAAGTTATTAGAAAAACATTTTCTCTATACGGAGTTCTGCATACTTCTTGACTTTTTCCATTTTGTTTGTAATTATAAAACAAGAAATAGAAAGAAGCATTGGGACCTTCTCAGCTCTCCTGCTAATAAAATCAGGCTTCCTTTCTAGGGTTAAGCATGTGTCCTGCTGAATACTTACCTCTAAGCACTCAGCAAGAATTACTGCACAGTGTGCTGTGTGGTTCCAAGGACCAGTATATTTTGCAAGAGGTGCTTTGTACTTCTAATTTTTTTCACTAAATTTCTGAATTCATAGCAATTCTGTGCCTGCTCAGGCCTTAGATTTTGTAGATTTTGTGATTTTTTTTTCTCTTTTTGTGATTTTGTTGTTATTTTTATTTCAACCTGAAGAAGTGTGATTCTGGAGTGGCATGGTCAATCCAGTTACAAGAGCCCTTTCAAGGTAGCATATAGCCATTGCACTGTCTCTTAAAATGCAAAGTATGGAAGGGAGAATGACAGATGCCTTATGGAAAAGGTCTGTAAAAGTTTTCTTTCTTCTAAGTAAGAATATAAGTACTCTCTCTCTCTTAATCTCTCTCTCTCTGCTAGTTTCCAGAACTATGAAAATCTACTTTTCTATTTGAGAATAAATTATCTTTATACAGTAATTCAAACATCGATACACATTAACCTTTGCCACTGAGCTTTCTTCTAACATAGAAGAGTTCATTTTGAGAGGCGTTCTGTTACTGTTCTATCTATGCTGTTAGTACGGGACTTTGTACAATTGCCCTTTCTGAGGGCCAACACTTTCAATACACTTTTACTCTGTGAACCAGGTCTGAGACTGCACAGGGAAAATAACGTTAAGCTATCCAAAGAGCCCTGCTCATGTGTCCTCCTAATTCTTCTCTGCGTTCCCCTATTTTTCTTCTCCTCACGTCTGACACTGAGGAGGGCATAGTCTTAAACTGAAGTGGCAATACAGTTTGTTCTCACTGGAAACCAAACCAGTATTTTTGGGGAACCTGCTTGTCTATAGTAGTTGATGCCTTTGAAAAGACTCAGCATATTAAATGTCTATCATATTGTAGCTAGCTATATACATAGGCAGATTGACTATTTCTAGTCCTGATTTGTATATCACTGAGCTATAGTAGTTTGCTTTATCCATTTGTGGGATTAAACAAATACTGTTTAATGGTTGTAAACTTTTATAAAACCGCTTTGGGTTTTTTGTTTGACCCAAACATAATGTAAGTCTCAATGACAAAAATACACAAAGCCAACCAGAGGTGAGTGAAAATATATCCCATCCCCAGTTTTGTCTACCCCTATAATGCAGGTGCAGTGCTTTGCAATGTTCTCACTAGCATGAATGTGCTATGACTACCTAATGAGGTTTTAATTGGTTTCACCTATAATCATGACTGAAAATGCTGTATCATTGATGATAATGAACTGTAACACATTTATTTTCTGCATAAACTATTTGTCTACTAACTACTAATGGCTGTGTTTCTTTAAGAACATCAACAACAAAAGCCATACCACACCGACCTACACACATACTCTAGATCTCTTCTAAAAACCTCATTTTTTTGCCCTTGGGGAATTTCAATAAAAACTTGAAACTACAAGGAAAAAAAAATCTGTCCTTGGGACTTGCAAGAAGAGAGTTCTCCCCAAATGAGTTCAATCTGAATTTTATCACAGTAAGCAAATGTCTTCCTTTCTCTTTGTATACTAAAGAAGCTTCAAGTGCTACTCATCCGGTGTTTCTCATAGGCCTGGACTGGGCCAAGCCTCCACTCATAGGTCAGAACTAGATGGAGGGCTCAGGGCCCAGATTAGTTTCTTCCCTGAATAGCGTTAGGGCCACAGAAATATCATGTGCTGGGCATTAACCAAAATATCAGCACTCAAAGCAGCCTGGCACCCTATACTTTACAGAGAAGTCACTGGTGGAATGCTCAGCTGCATCAACTCCATCAGGTTATAGGTGTGGGAACTGAGGATCCAAGAATTAAAGAGATTTGATTAAGGCTTAACAAGGAGGTAATGGCAAAGCCATGGACTGGAACTTCAGGCATCCTTGCTCCCAGGCCAGTGAGCTCTTTTTTTTTTTTTTAAGATTTTATTTATTTATTTGACAGACAGAAATCACAAGTAGGCACAGAGGCAGGCAGAGAGAGAGGAGGAAGCAGGCTTCCTGCTGAGCAGAGAGCCTGATGCAAGGCTTGATCCCAGGACCCTGGGATCATGACCTGAGCCAAAGGCAGAGGCTTTAACCTACTGAGCCACCCAGGCGCCCCACCAGTGAGCTCTTTATTACAGTGATGTCTGCTCTTCCCTCATGCTTTTCAGAAGCTTCCTACTCCCAACCTAACCTCCCCACCCCCACCCCCTGAACAATCCAAGTCAGTCCCATTCTAAGGGCAGAGATGACCACAGTTGCTACATGAAAGCCCAGCCTGAGCCTTTGGAAGGGGCTATTCATAAACCTGAGAATATTTCTCTCTTTTATCATCCTTTTGGGACTAGGAGTGCTCATCTCTCCCTATCCTTTTCTTTCTTCCTCTATTACTCAGGAATATATGTAATTAAGTTCTTATTGAATACCAAATATGGACCTGGCCTATACTGGACTAGGGAGAGACAGAAGAGAAATAAACAGTTCCTAGCTTCTGGAACTTACACTTTCATGAGGAAATAAGGCACACTTACAGAATAAGTTAATAAATTAAGATTTTCTTGGAGAGCAATGGCAGCCTGAGTGTTGGAGGGAGTGGTAACAATAGAATTCCAAGAGGGGACAACTGATTATTCAGTGCCTCTCTAATCGTAGGTGAGAAATCAACTAGTTTGACCATTCCTCTCTCTAGCTTAACTCTCTGGCCTCACGACTAAAATGTTCCAGTTATCCTGGACCCTTCACTGGTGTCCCAACATGCCATGCTTTTTCTTTATCCCCTCCAGACTTTTACCTTACTTCTATTCTTTGTTCTAACTTAATTTTGAAAAATCACTGCTAATATCACCTCCTTTATTAAGCTGCGCCACCTCCTTGATCACGTTTTGTTGATCCTTACCTACAGTGGGCCTTGTAGGCATTTTGAACAATCCTTCTTAGTGCTTGTCACTCTGTTACAACTATGTTGGCATGCAGACTCCTGTCCAAATAAAGGAGTTCCTTAGAAGCAGAAACCATGTTTTTCATCACTTCATCTGAACTATCAGAAGAGGTAACTCTCAATTATTGTCACTGAATAACAATATAATATATACTCCCTTCCCTTGACCCCCAACTCTTGCTCCCCAGTTAAATGTGTACAGTTTGATAAATTTTTCTAATCAGTTCTCTGAACTCTAGTCAGAAGGAAGAGGTCCAAGGGCACTGGGCTATTGTTGCTTCCTGGCCAGTCCTCCCCTACCCCTCTTCCACACCTGACCCTACCCCTGACCCCACCATCTGAAGCAGCTCTTCCCAGGGACCTACTTCACAGAACCCAGGTTTCAGAACTCCAGCAAACAATGACCCTTGACTCTTAGCCTCCCTGAACCTGGTCTAGAAATAAACTCATGTAGTCTGCTCCTCATCTTTAGGCCCATCTTTGAAGGCCAGGGTAAAGCACTTTGACCTAGGTTATACAGAATTGAGTCTTGAGTTCAAGGCCTACTAATCCTGCTATGAATCCACACTACTCACACATACAAAGCATGGTACACTTTGAAGATGACTTTCACATCTATTATCTTTTTTGAACCTTACAACAAATATGAGGCAAATATTATTTTCTTACAGATGAAGAATCTGGCATAATTTACTCAAAGTTGCTCCCATAAAATGATGGAGTTCCCTGGAACCTGGATCTTTGGGCAGATTTTCCCTCTACATTCTGGTGCAGCTCAAACTTTAGCATGCATCAGAATCACCTGGTGACTGTTAAACCAGATTGCTGCTCACCCTTAATCTTTCCAATTCAGGTCAGTAGTGGAGTTCGATAATGTGCATTTCTAACAAGTACCCAGATGACGCCAATGTTACAAGCAACTTGGATCTATATGCTATAAACTTGTTTTGTGCCCTCGGACAAATCCCTTCCCTTTTTGTCTGCCTTAGTGCATAAAATCTGGGGGCTAGACTAGAACCATGATTTCCAAATTCTTTAGCAGCGAAACCCATTTGCCTAAATAAAAATAAATAAATAAATAAATAATTAAATAAATAAATAAAAAGAAATCTTGCATAGGATACCAATACATACACAATATATAAAATCCAGGCTGCTCCAGATAAGTGGTGGAGGGGAACCAAGAGTTTCCAGAACCCATCTCCACATGGAGCCAGCGCTGAGCTACCTCCCAGACTACATTTACTCTTTGAGGGTTCCTTCAGCTCTGCTATTCCAGGATTCTGAAAGACAGCACTTACTATTGTGTTAGAGGTCAGAAGATTTGCAGGGAAACAGACCACACTAACCAGTGCAAGAAACTGCTCTGCCCATGCCTAATGTTTGGGTCCACACAAGATAGGAAATGTTAACCCTGTTGGGCTGTTGGACTGAAGGATCCCTTTGATAATGTTTAGGTCTGTGGGCCAGCTCTAGAAAAATGATTATATACACATACACACAAAGATATTCAGGATAAACTTTAAGAAGTGTTGGGGGCTTCCTATGGGTCCTACCTCAAATTAACCTTTTGACGGCGTCAGACATGACATTTCCACTAAATTTCTCCTTGGCATTTTCATAGCATAAGCCCTCTCCTTCATTCCTTAGCTCAGCCACTCCTTGGGCCAGCTTCTTGTCTGGAATGCTGCCTAGTTCTGTCCTATGCTTCCCCTTGTCTGGGGCCAACTTGGCCCTGCGGAAATGCCCACTCTCTTGCTCAGCTATCACTCTCCCCAGAGGACAGGTAATACTGTAGTCAAACTTCACCTCAATCAACCTCCACCATGAAAATATAACCCTGAGAAAAACAAAGAACATGTGGCACAGGAGAGCTCCCCCCGCAGAACTTCAGGTTATATGAATGGCAATTTGTCTTTTCTCACTTGGCAGAGGGCTCAGAGGGGTGTGAACATATTCATCCCTGTCTCTTGGCAGCTCAGAGCTGGCAGAGTAGGCACTCTTGTCTGGCAGAATTGTGTGACATACAGAAGCTCTAGGTCAGCCGATAAGATATTCCTCTAGCTTCAGTGTCTACCACAGTAATGTCCACTCTATCTTTTCCAGGCCAAAGGAGTGGAAAAATAAAGGTTTCTTTTTGGTTTTCAATTGCTGTTTAGTGAGAATAAGCAAGGAAATGAGCCAAAAGCCTGCAGGTAACATCAGGAAGGCCTGGGGCTTTCCACTGTCAGGGAGGTTCTGAGCAGATTCTCCTGATGCTGGCTGGGCTCTACAGCAACACCTCTCTTCTGGAGCCTGATGCTTCTAAGTGAGCTGGCCCATTTCTACAGCAGAGAGGAATGAAAATGGTTCAAATCAGGAAGAAAGTATGAGTGGGGCCTGGTGGTGAAAACAATTAGGAGCAGTGGGCCCAAGGACCCAAAGGACCAGGCTTTTGCTTAAAGTCCTGTTATGATCACATCTTCTCTGGGTCCCTCAGAAAAAAGCAAGAACTACACTGGTCTGCCCCAGCACACACCCCCTTATCTTATAAACACCAAAATTAACAGTTGCCTGTTTATTGTTTTTCAAAACAAAACTTTAAAAAAAACCCAAAACATTCAAAATTCCATTGTGGCAGAAAGCTGAGCTGATACGGCTGAAGTGGGACTGTCTCCCAGGTTGTTTCATGGAGCATCAGGTGCACTGGTGGGGGCCAGGAGCAGGGGGACAACGGGCAGGGAAGGGGCTGTTGCTGCAGCAGGGCTGGAGAAACACTTTGCACCAGTGTGGGCATCAGAAGAGCTGCAGGCCAGTTTTGAGTCCATGCAGCTGGCGCTGGCTCCAGAGAAGGCCCTCCAAGTTGCTGCTGCTGTTGCTACTGTTGCTGCAGTTGTCACTGCCCACACCACAGCTCAAGCCAAGGGTGCTGTGGAGAGAGGGGAGAGGGGTCTGTCAGGCAAAGACCAACTTTAGGCTCTGGAAGGGTTAAAGGCGCTTGAATGATGTGTGTCTACGGAAAGGGCCCACCCTCCTGCCTGGTTTTATGAAGACGACTATGGAGCAAATCTGAGAAACTACTTCAGATGGGCCCCAGGGGTCGTTCTGCCTTCCCCACAATTGAGAAGAGGGAAGGAGCACAACTTTTCAAATGAAACTTTATTCAGAGCCCTAGTATATAAATCAGATTAAAGTAGAACTATTTGGGTCAAGGCAGGAGGGAGAGCCCGTATACCCCCCCCCCAAGGAAGATATTGAACGTGGCCACCTTAATAGGCCTTTTTCTAGGGCCATAGATATTGGGATCCCAGAGGACCCTGGCTGGATCCCTCCCACCCCCAACAGCTGGATAAAGGGTCCAAGGCCAGAACTGCGCTACAGGGCTAGGCCCAAATCCCAACCCAGGATTAAAAAGTTGTTCAAGGGGAGATGGAGAGGAGAAGGTAGTTGAGGGAAATTGGGAGGGGAGGTGAACCATGAGAGACTATGGATCCTGAAAAACCACCTGAGGGTTTTGAAGGGCAGGGGGTGGGAAGTTGGGGGAACCAGGTGGTGGGTATTAGGGAGGGCACGGATTGCATGGAGCACTAGGTGTGGTGCAAAAACAATGAATACTGTTATGCTGAAAAGAAATAAAAAATTAAAAAAAAAAAGGTTGTTCTAAGGAGAGGACTGCCCTTCCCCTCCCTGGCGCTGTTCAGAACACTCTTGCTTCCCCTGCTTCCTGAACGTCCTTCCAGGTAGATGAGGGTGATAGCTGAGAGCAAAGCCATCATCCTTCCCCTCAGGTAGATCCATGGTTACACTACTGCAGCTAAAAAAACCCTTAGAGATGATCTAGTCCCATTCCCTCCCCTTGCCCACCATCTTACAGACAAGGGAACTGAGGCCCAGAGATGAAAAGGGACTTGTTCCTGGCCACAAAACCAAGTCAGAGGTGGATCTGAGACCAGGAGCAGGAATGGGCATGCCTGCTTCAGCAGAGGAAACCTCCCTACTACAGGGGGTGTGGGGACTGGACAGAATCAGCTCCCTTGGGGAATTAACAGCTCCTCCCGCCCATACTTGATACCCCGATGCTCACCAAGCCAGCCTTACCCAAGGGGAGAAGAGGTCTCTCAGACATGTGGGCCCCACTCCCAACTATAGACCACCTGGTTTCCCCAGCTGCGTCTCCTCTCCAAGGGCCTGCTGCCCCCTGGCCTAGGACAGAATCCACAGCAACGCCTTGGGCCTGACTTGCTGCTGGGGTCCCTGGGTTCTATAGCTCTCTCCCTGAAAGTCCAGAGGAAGAGGGGCTCATTTCCCAGGGAGTGGGTAGGCAGCACAGAGACACACTCTCAGTTTCAGGGGCCCACAGAGGTCTCTCTCTGGTACTCACAGGATTCTCCCGATCACAATGGCCCCGCATTCCGGAATGTACAGGCCCTCTGGACGGGCTCCTTTGTGTTACCAGCAGAGCCCCTCAGCAAGGGCTGCTTGGTTCCTGGCTCCCTGATGACCCAAGGGCTCCCACGCCTGTGATCCAGAGGCGAGTTTCGAGGGAGAGCATGGAGCCCTGCGCAGGCCTTGCTACCAAGATGCCTGGACAGTGCGGGGAGGCCTACTGATTACTCTGTGCACCTTTGGACAAATCCCATCCCCTTTCTGGGCCTCAGTTTTCTCCTCAGGAACATGAGGAAGTTGGATTACAGAACCCGTTCTTGACCTTTTGGGAGTGGTGGACCCTTTAGAGAATCCGAGGAAAGCTATGGAACTCTCTCCTCCCAAAAATGTGTGTGCACACATACATACACTCTGTCTCCATCTCTGTCTCTCTCACACAGACACACACAAACTGGATGCAATCTGAAGGGTGCCAAGCCAGCTCTGCGTGGCTACCTCAATGCCCACCCCAACCCCCAACTAGGGACTGGGAGTCCTGTCAAGGGCCCAGTCAGGGACCAGAGCTTACACATCACTCATTTAACCCCCCACCCATCCTACTTTGGTCCTTCCCTTCCTCCCTCCCTCCTGCAGGAGGCAGAGAAAGGGGTAAGAAATCCTGCTGCCATGGGCACTCACCCAGTCTTGCATGTTGGGGGTTCCAGCCGCTGCTCTAGCACAGGCTGGTCCAAAAGATACATGGTGTCATAATTCTCCAGCATAAGCTCTGCTGGGTCCTCAGTCTGACCTGGCATTAGGCCTAAGGGGAAGGTATCCCATCGTACATCTTCTGTGGAGCAAAGGGAGGAGGCAAGAGTGGGCTGATTAGCTAGTTCTCAAACCGGTATACAGGCCTGCCTACAAGGTCTACCTGCCCACCTACACTTGATCTTAGCCCAAAAGGCCAAGAAGCGATCTACCTGCCCATCTCCATTAGCCTGCTCAGCATGGGGTTTCTGTGCAAGTCCAGCCTCATTTC
The DNA here is from genome assembly GCF_002288905.1 of Enhydra lutris kenyoni. Taxonomy (NCBI): domain Eukaryota; kingdom Metazoa; phylum Chordata; class Mammalia; order Carnivora; family Mustelidae; genus Enhydra; species Enhydra lutris. The sequence continues at coordinate 911,501 of NW_019154184.1, read as the reverse complement.
TGTCTGCATCATTTGTCATGAGCTCCTCTCTTTGCACTCCCCACCCCTTCCATACTCCCTTATTCACTCTTTATTGCCCTTCTTCCCTGCCACCACAACCCACCCCCAAGTCCACAGATGCCATGCACACAACTACAAACGTATTTGTTCTTCTCAGCTCTTCTTCCACGTCCCCAGACATGCCCTCAACACAAATACAGACAAGGACATCTTCTTCAGTTCTGGCCGTATCACTGCCTCAGCCTTTCACCTGCTCTGCTATTTCCGCACACACACATCCTGAGAGTCTGGATGCCCCAGAATTCCCACACCTTTATCCCGAACCCAGATACCTCAGAGTATCTGAATTACCTAGATTTCCTGCATGTCTACACACAACCCCCACTCTCAATGTGTTTGAATGTCCATCATTTTTTAGTGGCCTTGCATTGAGATACATATACACACACCCACATACCACACCTCAGGGTGGACTCTCTCTCAGAGGTATTATACTCCCCCTGCCCCCTGCAAGGTCTTACTGCCCCCAAATGTAAACACAAAGAACATCCCTTATCTAGGGAAGGGATGTCTTACTGTATATCTCACTCCCCACTGCCACCTAAGTATATACACACAAACACACTGACAGAACCCACCATTCACTGAATGTTCCCAGCTTCACTCCCTGCCTCCTACACCTCTCATTCACAGGTATATAAGAATGCATGGGAAGTCTTAGCCCCTATATATGTGTATGCCCACAGAAGAAGCAATGGAAAGAGAGAAGAAAAGACTTTAATATCCTAGCCTTTCCACTTTCATAAACTACTCTCCCACCGCCCCACAACAGATATTCCACTTTAGAATGAACCATATCAGGTACTCCCTACCCTCTGCCTAATAACTTATATACCCTCTACATAGTATTATAGTAAACCCTCATTCCCATCCTTATACCAGTACATCCAATGTCTTCAAGTAAAGCTTTCATGAGTTTCTCCAAGTAGATCCAGTTTCTGGCCTCCTCCATCTCCCTGGTACCCAGAAAATTCTCCTTGTCATAATGCTCCTGGCATTCTGGAAACTATCACTCCTGGACTAGCTTTTCATGTTACCCAGAGAACCACCCACCCTGACTCTTTTACAGGAAGAAGTTGTGCCTGTCTTAATGTCCTGTGTTGCCCTATAAATATAAGAATACCTTCATACACAAGGACACTTCCCCCATGTTTGTCACTGACCTAATCATCCTCCCACCCCAACACTAACATCCCCAACCCTGTGTACATCATAGCCCCTGCCTCTCCAGACTGACATCTGTGTACATGGCCCTCACTGACAACAGAGACATACATACATGGGCTACTTCTGGATGGTTGTCTCACTGCCTGTTCTCACACTTTTCCATATACCCCCACCTCTCATTGCTGCTACTTCTCCTCAGAGATACCTCCTGGCTCCCAAAGGTCTCAGTGATCCTGCCTCTTCTTCCAAAAATATAACATGATCCTGTGTGCATTTATGCACAGATGCATAGTGTCTACTTCACAATGACTTCTTTCACAGCCCCTACTCTCTCACACACATATACAATTTTGCCTATGTCAATGCCTCTCCCATTCAGTATCTACAAAGGCCCCAAACAGTCCTCCTTGCCCTAAGAGACTTCTCTGACACCACACAGACATAAAGGTACTCCCTCACACCTAACACTCAGTGCCTTTATGCCCCAGCCCTTCCAGCAAAGGCTCTACCTTTCCCCCTAAGTTCCTTTGCTACCTCCCCTTTCTGTTGTTCCCTATCATGCCCACTCTATACTATACCCAATTCCAGCTGCCTTCCTTCCCTCTTTCAGATTTCATCACACTGGCTGTTCTCTACATCTACCCCTACCTCCAGCGTGTACATATACACACATGTCCCCCTACGCTGACATATACACCAAACTGTTCATTCCTTCAGGATCTCTCTGCTTAAGGTTCCTGTTCCCTAACCTAAGCAAAGGCACTGAAAACACATCCCTCAGAAGGAGATTTGTAGTCCCACTTTGTGTAGATTGTGTAGTCCCACTTTCTTATCACCTAATCTTCTCTTTCCACCACCAGGCTTTGTCTCACTAACTTGTATCCTCACCTAAAAACCACACTACTCCTTTATTTTCACTTTTCTGATCTCCCTTCCCTTCCTCTAACTTAATACCCCTGGTTTCCCGCTTTCTCATATATACAGCAAAATCCTGTCTCATCACCACCCAGCCTCCATACACATTCACATATACATAGAAAGCATTATTGTCTCCCTGCTCCTGATTCACTGCATGCAAAAAACACATGCAGAATCACATATATCCACCCACCCCTTGCTATCTCCTCTGTATTTTGCTGCTCAGTGCCCATAACCACACCATCCTGTGGGGCACTGTATGAAGCAACCAGTAGTATGAGAGTTGTTGGGGCCCTGAAGCTTACACACACTGTCTTAAAGGGGAAGAAAACCAGGTGTCATCTACACATCAAGTTGCTTCCCAGTCTTGCCTCACCCTGGCTATCTTCCATTACTTTCCATCTCTTCTCTAGGGTGGAGGGAAGCCTCAAGAACCAGCTGGAGAGGGAAGACTGGTGTGACGGAAAGTGAGTATCAGGTTTCTTACCAGAGCTAACTTGCCATGGAGAGCCCTGCAAAGCTCCTCTTTTATGGGCCAGGAGCCTGGCGTTCTCAGCAGTGGGAGACTCCTCCCCAGTAGATAAAGGCCCCACCTCCATTCTGTCTTCCTCTTCCACCTCTTCCTCCTCTTCCTCTTCATCTTCATCATCTTCATCTTCTTCCTCCTCCTCCCACTTCTGGTCATCATTTTCCTCTTCCTCCTCCTCCACCTGATCTTCCAGATCTTTCTCCTCCTTTTCATCTTTCTTGAGATCATTAAGGCTGCCCTGCTCCTCCTGCTGCTGGGGTTCTCCTTCAATTCCAAAGGAACCAGCTGGTTTGAGGTTCCAATACAGGCTGTCCAGTGTGTAAGGAGACTTCCCGATGGGGGAGGCCTCTGAGCCCTCCTGTACTAGGCTGTTCTCTCCAGTCTGGGTATAAATGGAACAGATGCGCAGCAGCCTCTCCTGCTCCTCGTCTGGCAGGACCTGTCCCATGGCTTTGAAGACGCTGAGCAAAGGGAAGGATGGAGTAAGACAGATTCAAAATCTCAACTCACTTCATACCCCAACACTCCATGGTTTGAACATGGTCTCTAAGTTTCCAGACCTGCCTCTGAAGGGCAGTGCAGAAGAGCAAACCGAAAACAGGACCGAGGCCCCTGAACAAGCGCTGTGATTCATCTCTGTGGCTCACATCTACTCTCAGTAAAATAGCGTAATGGCACCTGACTTATAGGGTTGTTGGGAAGAGTAAGATAGCTCACACAGAATGTCTGGCACAGTGCCTGGCACATAGTGAGTTGGCATGCAATAAATGATAGCTATTCATCTGTACTAAATGCTATGTAAATACAAAAACTAGCCAACAGGCTAACAGGACTGGACATGAAAATGGCAGAACCCTCTGTTCCCCTGGCCTAGCCGAGCAATTTGTTCTGAGCTCCAAAGATACGCCTCCAAGAGTGCTGGGCTTCTTCTGCCTGGAACACAAAATGTGACCCCTTTCCAGGAGCAATTACAGTCCTGCCTGAAATGGAGGAAAAAGAAAAGAAACCAGCAGTTGACAAGACAAAGTGAGATGTGAGAGGGAAGCCAGATGAGCACTGTGGAACTTGGGCACTACAGAACTGAGGAGAGGCAGAGAGTACAAGGAGGGCAGGAGAGATCAAGGGAGGGCTTTGTGCAGAGACAAGAGTAAGCACACTATACTGTGTACATGTGGTGGGAGTACCCTGGCTCCGGGTGAAGGGCTGTGCTGGGGAGCCGTGGGAAGAGAAGTGTGCAAAAGTTAAGTATGTGTGCTAGGAAGAGGGGGTCATCTGACGACTCTTAAGCACAGGTGATGGCTGCCATTTCTGAAGATCAACATGGTGCCTGTGTGGAGGATGGCCACATGGAGGATGTGGAAGATGGCCTGGAAGATGGCCTGGAGGCAGGGAGACCAGGGAGCTGGTAAGGGTTGACCTAGGGCACTGACCATGGAGACAAGGGGGAGAGAAGCTGTGAAAGACACAGAGAGCAGGACTTGGTGACTGATGGTAAGGGTCAGGCAGAGGGGAGTTAAAGATGATGAGAGGGTGCACGTAAAGGATGGTGCTAAGAGCAAAACCAGCAACACAGAGCCAATAGGAAGAAGAGGTCCTAGGGAGAAAGAGCATGAACACCTCTTGCAGAGCCTCATATAAAACCAGGGATCTGGTCATTGCTGGAGGTGTGGATGGAGTAGACAAATAGTTTCCTTCTAGGTGTACTGAGTTGTGAACTGAACTGTGAGTCATTCATGGAGGTTGCCATTATGCTCAGCAGGCTCTCTGGCCCCATATGGTCTCTGGTCACTGGGGGTGGGGCTGGAGGCTAATGACTTTACTGGAACACCCTTTCTGCAGGGCTAATTTCATATTCCAAGAGGACACTGACTCAAACTGAATTGATATTGGCTGCTTCAGGAAAGGTCTTGAAAAATTTCCAGGCTTTTTGGAGGAAAAGCCAAAGACGCTCTTCCTGCTCACTGTGGTCCATTAGTATGATTAATAATAAACATTCCCAGGCACTTGATATTGGACAAATGCTGTTATCACCACTGTTTATTATTACCCACCTGCTATCTCAAGCTGTCTAGTGTGACCACTGAGGTATAAGAGTGATACGAGTCTTAAAATGCATCTCTCTCCTTGGGTTTGTCTGGTCACAGGTCAGGTTGTGGAAGAATGTGGAATTTGGACTCATAAAACCTGGGCCCAAATCCTCGTCCCACCATCAACAAACTGTGTAGCTTTTGGATAAATCACTTCACTCCTTGGAGCTCCAATGTCTTTCTTATCAAATAAGGATATAATCCTTTACCTCCAAAGAATGCTGTGTCAAAGGAAATTACTTCTACAAAAAACACAGCACCATGCCTGAGACAGTTAACTGCCAGTGGTATATTTTATTTCTCCTTCTGGGGAAAACAAAGCCAGGTTCTCTATGTGCCTAATAACACATGCTTTTCACAATCATGTAATCTAATGGAACATTAGAGAAAGAGCACAGGAGTAAGGACAGGATATCTGGATTCTGGCTCTAGCTCTGACTTGCAGACTTACCGCTGACTTACAGTCCAATACCTAGGATAATCCTATGTCTCAACCTGTGTGATGGGGTGATTAGGACTCTAGATTCACTTATTACCTGGGAAAAGCAAAATCTGTGCATAAGGATTGTACCCAAGTAAGCTGCTGTTACTGCCAGCATGTGTCACATCCCTCTGGTATGCCTGGATTGGGAGATCTCTGTGGTCCAGACTTCAAGACCAGCAGCTTCCACTCTGCAGGTACTTAGGATTGGAAAGCACCTTGAAGGCCACCTATCCAAACCTCTCCATGCTGCTCTTCTCATTCCCTCCCCCCATTACCTTCACATGTCGTGGTCTTTCCAGACTTGGAAGATTCATTTATTCTTCTGGAATTGCTCAAATGCCCTGTCTGTCATGCTTTTCTGACCCCTCCAGGTCTTTTTGGTTCTCCTCCCAGTTTCCCACCCATCCATATCACTTCCAGTCTAGATCATACACATCTGGACATCTGGCTGTTTGGTTCAGTTCCATCTGTTGGATATCTTGCCCTAGCTTCCTTTCTCTACAGAGCTACATATTTTTTCTCTTTATCAACTACTACTGTGCCCCAAATGCCATTAGGGTTCAAGAATGACTTTCTGACTCTATGGAGGGATCAGGGGACTAAGAGGGTCTTGGCATCTAGACTCCCACTTCATTCAGTCCCCAAGCACAAATTGAGCTCCCAGTAAAGAGAGCACTGCTGGCAATGAGAGAGCAGAGTATACTTTAGTTCAACAATGTTTACTGAGGTCTGTTTAGGGTCTGGATTTGTGTCGTGGTTTAGGGCACAGATGGCTAATACAAAAGCCTTACCTTTAAAAAGCTTCTCTTATAGAGGGAAGGAGACATTATGGGAAGAAGACATGGCAACACAAATTCTCAGATTTGGAAAGTGCTTAAGAATCAACATAACAGCGCAGATAGTGATACCAAGTGAGATAGGGAGCAAAAGAGAAAGATCACTTTAGGATTGGGTTGAGAATAAGATGACCAGTGTTTTGGCCACAGTAAAGTATCTGTGGGCCATCCATGGGGAGATGTCTGACATATAGTCAAATATAGGAGGCTGAATCTTGGGGGAGGGGCCTGGGATAGATAAAGAGATTTGGGCCTTGGCACTCTATAGGAACTGGGGAAAAAAGCATAGGCATTTCAAGGAGAGAGTGGTAAACAGCCATTAATGCAGCAGACACAGCAACGGACAAGGGCTCAGTGGATTTGGTAATTAGGAGGTCAAAGCAGACTTGGGAGTTAAATGCCAAATTGCAGAAGGTTGAGGAATAAAAGGGTAGTGAGGAAATCAAGACTGTTGAGTATAGACTACTCTTTTGAGATGTTCTGATGGTGGTCCGTGGTGGGGGGAAAGGACTGATATGCTGCTGATTACCCAACACAGGGATGAAGGGTCAAAGGAGATTTTGCTTATGTTATTGTTTAAAGATGGAAAAAAACTGAGGCACATTCATAAGATGAAGAGGAAGAGCCAGAAGAGCAAGGGAGAAGCAGGGTTGAGGGCCCCAGTGACGTTGGCAGAGGTGGCTCCAGAGAATAGGTGGAAGAACAGGCTTTGAGGTGGGGCAAGGCCACCTCATCCTAAGACTGGCAAGATGGTTGAGTGTCATCGCAGATCAGTTCATGAGGGCTAGACCTCAGGTGGAGGGGCCGTGCTGGATGCTCGAGGAAGCTAGGGTGAAATGGGGGGGGGTTGAGGTGAGTGGTAAGGGCTTAGAACAGTCAGGAAACAGGAGAGAAAGAGGGCAGAAAACAAGTAAAAAGTTCAGACAAGCAGAGCTGAGGCCTGGACTGAGATTAAAAATCATACCTCTGTAGTGGCAGCAATCCGCAATGCTACGTAGTTTTCTCCAGCAGAGCTTAGCTACTTAGACTGAGGAGTGGCGGAAGCAGAATGGGGAGAATCAATCCCAGCTCAGGGGTTGGCAAGTCAAATACGCCAAAGGAAAGGCACAGCTGAGGGTCCTGACGATGAGTGGTTGAAGTGATCAACCACACACGGGATGGAGGAGAAGCAAGGCTGAGGAAATGGAGGTATAGAGGTCTGGAGGCAGGCAAAGAGCTAACATCATGGGATGCAAGGGTGAGAAATGGAAGGATAAGAGGTTATGGCCACTGAGTGGGATGCTGGGATGTCAGGTTTCAGAGGGGGAACAGCTCTGAATGATGGAAATGTGTTGCAGAGCGTAGTAGAAAATGAAAGTCACTGGAATGAGGAGATGAAGACTGTCAGATGGATCACTCAAATGAAATAGATATTATTCCAGAAAGCAGGAAGAGAACTGCGTGTTATGAAAGAAGTGGTTCGGGGTCAGAATATGACAGAGAAAAGGAAATGGAGACAACCACAGGTATTTACAGGAACCAGTGCAATATTCAGTTTAACACAGCACCCAGGGTAGATTGGGTAAAGGGGACTCACAGAAGGTACAGTTACCATGATGGGTTGGGGCAGAATCAGAAAGATCTTTCAATGTCAGGCCAAGAAGCCTAGACTTCATCAGAAGGTTGGTGAGCACCTAGGAGAGATATACTTTGGGGAGATAACAAAGGAGACAGCACAGGGCTCAGAGTCAGAAGACTGGGTTCAATGATAAATAGCAGCTATCATTTATTGTGCCCTTACTTTGTACAGGCCACTGGGCTAAGCACTGTGGGGGTGGGAGGAAATTATCTCATCCATTCTCAAAACAGACTCAGTTGAGACTGGTCTTAAGTTGTGTGATCTTAGGCAAGAATTCCCTACCCCTTCCCTAACTCAGTTCTCCCATCTGTTAGTAGGAGGGGAACAGGACTCAGAGTCCTTGCAAATGACCAATTCTGCCACTCTAGGGCTGTGTGTCCCCGAGGCCTATGGAGCCTTACCCTCTTACCAGATGGAATTCAAGAGACTTACAGCTGAAGGAGTTGGGAACTGGCCCAGCAAGGGGACCCCAAGCAGGACTCAACCACCCGGGGCCAGTCAAGGGAGGCAGAGCAGTTGAATAGCCTCCAACTCCTTCTGGCTTCCCACTGGCTTGCAGAAAATCGGCGGGCATTCCGTCCTGAGAGAGAAGAGAGGGTCTGAGGAGAAGGAACCAATAAGCCTCCCACCCAATCTTATACCTTTAAAAGCTTGGCTTTGTCCCTCCCTACTCCTCCAGACTCCCTACTCTGTACCTCCCATTTGCTCAAGCTTTCAGGCCCTTTTATCCCAGACCAGTTTACTTGGCTCCAAAGGAAAAAAAAAAAGGGTGGAAGATTTGTCCACTGCTATTGCGGGGCCCTCCTGGACAAGCTTAAACCTTTAACAAGGGGAATGTCCACCTGGTGCCTTTCAACTGAGAGCTGAGGACAGCGGCAGATGCTTCTGCCTAGGCTGTGTTAGGCCCTGAGGCTAGGGCTAGTCTCCCTCACCAGTCTTGGTGTTAGCCACAATCAGTTCAATGGTCCATCTGAGGATGTAGGTGGGCCGGATCCCGCTGTCACCCAAGGCTGGCAGCTCAGAGAGCAACCTCTCCAGCAGGGCCTGTGTGAAGGTCTGGGAGTGCAGGCCCCTGAGCAGAGGCTGCCAGAATTGAGAGAATGGCTTTGGCACCAGGATGTCACTCAGGTCCACGTTTTCTGGTTTGTGAGGGATACAGGTTGATGGAAAGGGGAGGCAGGGGCCCATGGGAGAGGAGAAAGGAAAGGAAAAAAAGAGGGAGGAAAGAAGAAAAGCAAAGGGAAAGAGAAGGTGGGGAGGAAAGGGGGTGGGGGGGCACCCAACAACAACAGAGTTGCCACCACAGAACAGAAAGAGAAGAGCACAACAGCAAGGAGAGAAACCAGTTAGTATCCGACAATAAAAAGACTCAAAACAAAGTATTAAAAAAAAAAGCTCTGGTTCTAGCTTCAACTTTGTCAATAACTCACTGTGTAATTTTGGGTCAGTACCTTCCCCTCTCTGGACCTCAGTCTGACCATCTGTAACATGAGGATATTGAACTAGATGACCTCATAAGGCCCTTCCAGTTCTGCTATTCTAACTCTCTAGTTAGCGGCTAAATCACAATTAACATAGCACAATAATGACATTAAGACTCTCCCACACCCCAGCCCACCCCAGCCCACCCACTTCCAGGCCACTTAAGAATAGCCCAGCAACTGAGTAACAGTGGTGCTACCTGTTCTGCTCAGCTGAGACAGGCTTCTAGAGGCTATGGAATGGCAGGAAACATCCCTTGCCTCCCAGTCCTGGGCTACCCAGCCCACCCCTGGTGTTCCTGCCCAGGACAAAGAATAGTCTTTGAAGTGAGGCCCCAGGACCATACCTTCGTAGTCTATCTGCAAAGCTGCCAACTGTTCAAATGTGGGGATGAGAAAGCCATCATCCAGAAAAGCATCCAACACAGCCTCCCTGGAGGAAGAGGACACTTAATTAAGCCAACTAGGCAGGGAGAAGACCCTCTTCTACTTCCTTACCCACTCCCAAGGCAGCTTATGCCTCTGGCTCAAGTGAGCAAAGCAGCATGGGAAATGAAAGCGGACAGTTGGATCTCAGGCCTCAGCCTTCTGGGGCAGAGGCAGGGCTGAAGACTAGGATAACTAGGTTTTGAACAAGCATTTACCAAGCACACGCTGATCTAAGGCCCATAATGACGGTGGTAGCGGCTGAACAAGCCTGAAAGCACACACAGAGAAAGGTCCCAGGCCCACAGAGGAGGTAATGCCTAGGGTCACAGGGTCAAGGGCTTTTAGACTTCAGCTACTACTCAGTCTTTTTGCTTCTCTTAACAGTCCTCCAGTCTTTTACCCTCCCTTCTCCCCAGTTACCCCCTTTCAAATCCCAGAAGCAGAAACTTTGGGGATTCAACTGCAGGAGCAAATATAAACCTTATTCCTAGGGACCCCAAGAACCCAGAATTACGTTTGAAAGCATAGGCTATAGGGGGTAATCCCTCAACCCATGTAGCTCCAAATGAAACCAACAACCGCTAACTGTTTTCTGCAGAACTAGCAGTTCCCCTCAAAAGAGGATCCCCTAGCTGACCAGGCCTAGAGGGAGAACATGAGTTCCCAAGGTGTCTCAATGGCCAGAGGCATTGTCAGACCATGCTGTCATGCTTAGATCCCTCCCTCCACCAAGTATGATGTGAAAAGAGTTGTCCTTCCATCCATCTCCCATCTTCTCAGATCAGTATCCAGGAAGAGCACTTACAGCAGCCAGCTGCCTGCCCGGCATAACCGGGCAGACACCACTGAACACAGGTACAGGGACAGTTATCCCAGCTGCTGAGATGGCCTTTGCTGAAGGGTGTCAAGAAGCCTAGGATGGGCAGACACTGATAAAAACATCTTTGGAATTAGTAGTATCCTTGGAATGAAGAAGATGCAAGGGGCAATCCCAACCTGCACTGTAGGCCATCTACCCAGGCCCACCCTGTCAACTGTAAGACCTTCCTAATACTCTCTGCCCCATCCCAGATTCCTTCCAATCTCTCCCTAGTTTGGAAGGTCTAGCTATGCCTTCATAGGGTCTTAGTGGAAGGTTCCTCAAAGCCCTTTCCAGCTGAATTTGGGTAGCAAGATCCAAGAGCTAAGGAGAAGAGGAACTGATAGATACTCTCTGCACCAGATTGAACTGAGCGCTCTTTGGAGGGTGGGGGGAGGCTCATGACCACACTGAGCAGGGAGGGACTTACTCTTTCAAAGAGCCAGATTCTGGGGAAGCCTCTCCTTTGTTCCCCCAACCATGATTATCCTACCCAAGGGACATGATTATTCCCCACTTGCAGTTAAAAAATCAGCAGTGCTCACTGTATCTTTTACCTCAAACTTGAACATGGGCTAGACAGTGAAGTGGTAAGGATGAAGGGCTTTTCCTACTTAACCAGAGCTCCACATACCACTGGACAGAGAGGAACAAAGCTGGCAAGGCGACTGATGACAGTAGACATTCCTGTCCCTGGCCATTTTAGTGATTCAGAGTATGCAATCCCTACCTGGCAGCTAGCAGGGCCAGGGGAAGAGGGTCAGGCTGAATTTGGGTCATCTGGTAGGGGATCGGGATTATCCATAAGATTTCCTTACAGCAAAGGTTGACAAGCTGGGATATGGAAGCCTATTTCAGTGAGGCTGCTAGAGAGCCCCTAATTACCTAGTTACACACCTGTTCTCACATGTAATGCCTTTGAGCTCTGCCAGGATGCATTCTACAGGTGGAGACAGGTTGTTCCATGCTTTAACAGCCTGAGGTAAATGCCTAAATTTCTCCAGCACCTGCCAGCAAAGAAGTTACCATCAGAACCCTGATTCAACCAAGCAACCCTCTTCCACCCTTCAAGGATCCCTTCCCATAGGACCTCTCAGCACTTCCCTTCATGAGATAGGTAAGACATGCAGGGGTGGGCCCACAACTTCCCTACTGAGCCCACTATCTAAAATATCCTGACTCTTGGAAAGGCAGACCTTCTTCTCCCTCCCTCTCCACCCTGAATTCCCTGTGGCTCCCAACCACCAGATACTCCAATACTGAGATGTCCAGTGAAGACATTTTGTTGGAATTAGGCCAGAGACCCTTGGGTCCAGGAATGAGGAAAAGCAATGGGTTATGGAAGAAAGGGAATCAGGACACTGATATTCTAATTCTGGTCCTATCACTGATTGCATATGTGACCTGGGGCTAGTCCCTTCACTCATCTGTGTTTTCAATTTATTTCTTCATCTGTGAAAAGGAAGAGCCAAGCTGAATGGTTTCTAGGCTACCTCCCTTCCTGCTAAAATAGCACCCCTCAAGCTCACCTGATCTAGGAAAGTTCCTGGGTGCCATCTGCTTATCAGCTGCAGTATTGCAGGACTATGCAACCACCTATGCCCAGTTGTTCCCTACCACCCAGTGAGGCAGATTATCCAGACTTCCATCATCTGCTCTCTTCCATCGGTGTGGAGGATCAGCCAACTGGATTCTGCTTCTCTTGTCTCCTTCCTAGATCCCCCCCCTCTTTCCAAGAAGTCCCCTCAAGCTCTGCCACTTTTCTTTCAAATTCGTTCTCAGGACTTCTCTCAGGAAGCTGGCAAGAGGGAAGAAATGGCTGGGCAAATGAAAACACACAAAGTCAAGGGCACTTTCTTACCTTAAACTGCTCCTCTTCATATGAGACCAGCAGTTCTCGGGTTCTTTCTGAAAATACAATATGGAAACAGATAGGGCAGCCTGGCCCTCTACTCCTTATGGGATTCTGGGCCCTTCTCATCTCACTTCTTGAGTTGTAAATTGGGAACTAGAATTCTTCCCTCTCCTACTTCACAGGGTTCAAGGAAAATGATTTGTGACAGTAACTGTTTTAAGCTAAAACTCACCACAACCCCAGAGGAATTGCTGAGTCAGGAAAATAACCAGTGTTAACCATAAGTCTGCGTCTTACAGACTCAGGGGCCCCTCTATGCCCCCCATCTGACCCAAGGACACCTACCATATAGCTCTTTATGTCTCAGAGCCTTTTTCAAATGTGAATCAACCTCTTTGTTGCCTTCACTGTCTCCATCAACCCTGATATCCAGTTCTGCACCTTTCCCTTTATCCTTAGGCTCTGGTTTCTGTTCTGTGATGTCATCAACTACAATATTTTTATCTTCCTCTTGGTCTTCTTCATCTGTCTCTTCCCTATCCTCCTCTAGCTCCCAGGTTTCTCTCAGGCTGTTCTCCAGCTGGCGGCACCAGTAGGTCTTCTGGAGCCAATCCAGAACAAAGTAACAGCCTAAAGGAGAGGAGGAAGGAAGGCAGTGTCATTGGAGTAGCCACAGGCAAAAAAGCTCCTAGCAGACCCCTAGCCTCCTCTTATAAGCATTATGGGAAGAACTGAGGAAAGATGGTTGGCTTCAAGAAGGCACAAATCTCAAATATCTAGAGGTAGCCCCTCTTGCTCTCGGTTATCTCCCTATTCTTCGCTTTTTTCTGCTCATCAGCACCTTTCACAAGAAACTAATACCAGTATTAGAGACGGAATGCCAAAAATAACACAAAGCTGGCAAGTGAAGAAGAGGCACCCAGGCCCACTAGATAGTTACAGGGTGCTGGCCAAGTCTCTTCCTTTATCTGTATCTCAGCTTCCCCAACACGAAGGGACTAGGCTGAATCAGTTGGGATGGGGTGTCTAAAGAACCCCTGGGTTCATGACACTGGATGGCTCACACCTCTCAACCTGCTCCCCATTCACTTCTCTAGGTATGAAATTTAAGGGGATGCCAAAAAACATAGTAATCAAGACATCAAAACAGGATCAGAACAGTGTGCTCCCAAGCCGTACTGGAGTCTAAAGCAAAAGGAGAAATCACCAGTAATCCTGTCTTTAAAATTTTGGCATTTTGTTCATTGTGGGTTTTTCCACATCAGAATGTTATTTATTCTGATTACTGAGCTTCTGACACCCCCTTAAAGTTTGTGCCCAAGACAAGTGCCTCACTTGCCTCACTGTAGTTCTGGCTCTGACACCAGTTAGAGATCCTCCTCCCTCTCCCCACAGTGCCACCCAGCCCAGGCCCCTGGGCTTAACTATGATAGGTATGCTCCCTGAAAACTCACCTCTGCGGCAGTCATTTATATGGGGCATTTTCTTGTGTGTCAACTCATGGCGAAGTTCAACAATCCAATCCGGAATGTTTATCTGATTGTGAGGGAGGGTGTGAGTACAGAAATTAGAAAATATTAAAGCTGGAAAGGACCAAAGAGATGAATTACCCTGGCCTCCCCACACTTTATAGATAAAAAATATTGAGGTCCTGAGGAGGTTTCAGTCTTAATGGCAAAGCCAAGATTAGAAACATGGTCTCCTTATTCCTTCTACTGCTCTGGGGAGGTAATCTGGAAAATCAGAAAAGATAGCTACCTCCTCCAACACCAACCACCCTCTTTGAACAAAGATTCCTGTGAAAGAGCATTAACAATCACCCCCAGCCTTCCTCTGCCCTATGAGTCCCAATCCCTGGGTACCCTTTATCCTTCCTCCCTTCCTCCCACACCCTTTTTCAGGAAGTTTCTCTTGATGGCTGAGAACCTGCCTGCCCTCTGGGCTTCTACATACCTCACATACTCACTCAGGGCACGAATGTCAGACATTTTCATGCTGCTCAGCTGAGCTTGTCTCTTCCCTCAGACTGTCAGCTAGCTCCCAGAAGGCAAGTGCTGGGACTGCTACCTCTTTCCTGTCCTCACCCAATGGAGCATTCCAGTGCCTCAGCTTCACTGGCCCACTCCCAAAAAGCTGGACAAGCCAAGCCACTGAAGATAGCAGCCATGAGCAAGGGAGAAAATCTGCTTCTTTCAAGCAGGAGGCTGAGGCTCTGGGGTTCTTGTTGGGCTTGGCTGGTAGTGGGGGGATGAGCTAGTCTGACTGTGTGCCCGTTAACACCCCATGCCCCATTTAGTGAGCCCTTCTGGGGAAAGAGAATTTAAAAAGGCCATTTTGTCATACATACCTCCTGAGCCAGGAACTTGAGAGGGAGCTTGACAAACTTTGTCTTCCTCTCTGAGATAAGATTCACAAACCTGGGGTTGGGGAAGAAATAAGTGGCATAGCCCAAGGAACTGTTTTACTCAAACCAGTGGGGCTTCAAAACATCTTGCTAAGTTACTGACACCCGGAGTTTCTACAACTTTCCACTAACTGTTCTGTCCTCTTCTTATGATTGGTATCAGCCAGCACAGGGATGTCTGCCCTGTACTTAAGCCATACAGATGAGGAAGACAATGCTCTGGACTTGAAGAGGTCAGTCTAGGATAAATAATCATGACAGAATAAAACATACTGTGCTAGATCACGTTATAAATGCTAAAACAAAAGATTACCTATATCAAATAATATGAGGAGCCCACCTAAATGATGGAGAAGGTAAGAAGAGCTAGGGAGGACCTCAAGGCACACAAAGTAAACAGTATGAAATGAGCAGATTTTGACAGGTGAGAAAATTCAGTGACAGTCTTTTTTCTGATGTGTATGAAATAGCTAGAACCACTCTATATCATTTTGTTAATCAGGAACTCAGTGTCCACTTCAACTCAGCAACCTTTCAGTGTTCAAGGATAGAAGGGGGAACTAGGTATGGATGGGAGGAGGGTTGAAAACTCTACACTGAATCATGGCCAAGGACCTCAGACCATTCAGAAAAGTTCTGGGTAAAAGAGTTAAAGGGGAAGAAAAAAAATCAAATTATCAAAGCTGGAGGTGATTCACTGAGATCACTTGGTATAAATCACCCCCACCCCACATTCCAGAAAGAGAAGAAAAATGGAAGACAGAAGGTTCTCAGGGAAAAAAAAAAAAGGAATGTGTATTGTCAGAGGGTACCAAAAGGTGTCATGTCAAACAATCACAGGATGACCCATACAGAGGGGCACATGGGGTGCTTTGCTTCAGGTAGCACCTAAAGCCAAGCTTTTCTAATCAAGTGGCTACCCCCACCCCCATCCCTCAACCCATCCTCACCCCTACCCATGCAGGCCTTACCTGACCAACGCCATGCCATAGAGCAGTCTAAGTTCATCAGGGCCCAAGCCACCAGCTACATCCATGAGCTTACAGCGTACCAGGTCAGCAGTAGAAGCCACTGCCAGGGGTAGTTCGTTGCCTAACCTAAAGAGCCACAGTCCAGCACCATCATAAAGGTCCCTTACCCTGGTCCACCCACCACCTCAAAACCTAGATCATTGTAAATTATTCCAATGACATAACTGGCTCTAGAGTGCTTGACAAGACTCAAATCAATAAAGTAGGTAGAGGGAGGGTAACGTAATTGTATACAATCCAATTGTATACAGGGTATGAGATGCTGGCTAGGGTTTACAAAGGACACCTAACTGCTAGGCAATCCACCAACAATTAAACGTGAACACACCCCTTTCTTTCACTCTAAAACCTTTAATTCATTCAGCTGGAGAAAACTTCATCCTTTGCTCCCAACTCAATCTTACCAATTGGACCGAGATTCCCCATCCAAACACGGTTTTGCTAGCTAGCACCGCCCCCGCTCCCGGCCCAATTCGACTCAGAAATCCACCCTAGGGTGTAAACCTACTCCTTAAGCCCTGGCTCGGGTACACCGGTCCTTTTGGCACCTTCCCCAAGACAGAAGAAGGTAAGGGTTAAAGCTCGAAGATTTAACAAGAAGGTGGTTGAAGCACACCGCCTTCCTTTCCGTACATGGGATTAGTACAAAAGCTTGGCTGTGACTTTCCCCCAGGGTCTTGGGAAACGGGCAACGCCCAAATCACTCCAAAGGACCTTAGGCATTTAGAAGATTGCAGACTTGGGCTTTGTAAAAGGAATCCTACAAAGAAAGAAGTGAGACGCCACCAGCACGCAAGCAGGAGGGCTGAGCCGGCAGCCTTACCTACTCCTCCACACGGTGATGCGGTTCAGGGCGTACCGTTGCAATTTATGGTCATCACAAAAGAGATACACCGTCACCTGATCCCACTCGGCCCTACTGAGCCAGGCGACCACGATGCGCTGGGCCCAAAGTGGCGACGACCCTTTCTCTTTAACGCACTTCCCGCACCACGCACTCCACACACGATCCATACCCAGGAAACCTACACCTGGCCGGACCCGGATTCCCACCGGACACCGGACTCCACCGCAGGCCTTCTGTCGCAGCACTCCCCACAGCTTTCAGTTCAACGTGCTACCTTCACTCCAAACCGCCGCTGTGCCAGCAGCCAATGGGAGAGCGTGACCCAGACGCAAGCCCGCCTCCCTAAGTTAGCGTGGCAAATCAGAACGCGAGAACTGGGAGCCGACCGACCCACAAATTGGAGGCAAGGCCTCCTTAGCCGGAAGTGTTCTTTTCTCAAAGCAACCGTGCCAGCACCAAGTGTTCAGCTTCAAGGTTCCGCTAATTTCCTGGTTGCTAACGTGCTTCTGTCCCAGACCACAAGGAGGGTGTCTAAACTGCGAGGAATTTCGCTTTGCGCCATTTGGCGGGCTGGGGAGGCATGTGATTGTCCTGTGTACCAGGAATGCGTTTATAAGTATGTTGTTATTGCCATGAATCAGCACCTGACCCAGAAAAACACTGTGGACACTGAAGCAAGTCTACAGAGGAAATACTGAACTATTTAAAGTTAGATTGGAAAATCTGCTGGTTTTTCACATCTGTACAGCTACGAGCTTAAACTGGGTGATCTCTAGGTTCTCTTCCGTAGCGGAAATTGTAGGATTTTACTTTTTCAACAATCCACTGCTATGTTGGTTTCAATATCTACGTAGGTATACTTAGTTTTTCTGCGTAATTCCTTAGGATTCTGGAGTTGCCAGGAGGACAATTTTCTGAAGCCCTTCTGATTTTACAGGTTAGCTAGATTTTTCAGGGTTCCATCCCAGTTTCTCACTGAAATTATTTTCCAGTCTAACACTTGAGAGAGAACTGTTGATAGCAATATTTTTATTGTTATCATGCTCAGTTAGCCAACATACCAGTTTTTGACTGTAGTGTTCCATGATTCATTGTTTGCTTATAACACCCAGTGCTCCATACAATATGTGCCCTCCTTAATACCCATCACTGGGTTACCCCCTGCCCCCACCTGCCTCCCTTCTGTAACCTTCAGTTTGTTTCCTGGAGTCCGGAGTCTCTCATGGTTTTTCTCCCTCTCTGATTTCTTCCCATTCACTTTTCCTTCCCTTCCCTTGAGGTCCTCTATGATATTCCTTATGTTCCACATATGACTGAAACCATATGATCTTTGTCTTTGCTGTTGATAGCAATCTTAACAACGTATCTGTGAGTAACTCTTTTTCACTTTATAGCAACAAATTCCAATCCATTTTCCATACATGCTACTTTCCCCAGCCAATTTCTCCTAAGATATAATATTCTCATGATTCTTGAATGACATATACTCTGTTCTGACTAGCCATGCCAACCAGTAGGCCAGTTATCTGCCCCAAACCAGATACTCTTTAAGCTTCAGGATCTTGGCTTCATACAGGCAAAGACAGGGAGATGGCTTATATGACTCCTTAAGATCTAATCCAGTCAGAGGAGGTACCAAGTCTGAAGGAATCATTTGTGAACACTTTGGGGGTTTAGAGACTAATTTTGGATTTTGTTTTTCTGGAAACTGTCCTTCCCCTTTCATTCCTCATGAAGCTGAAGGTCTCTCTATTCTATGTGTTCCAAGAAAACTTGACCAAAGTACCTAACAAGAGCACCATGTTTAGTATGTGACAAATGAGGCCTGATACTTTTTGATAATTAGGGATTACTGGGTCAAAAAGTGTGTTAAGTAGTGATAGCTTTGAGAAGACACTATATTAGTTTCTTGTGGTTGCATAACAAATTTCTGTAAATTTTGTGGCTTAAAACAATAGAAATTCATTATCTCACAGGTCTGGAAGTCAAAAGTCTGAAATCAGTATTGTTTGGCTGAAATTGAGGTGTTACTAGGGCCATGGTCCTTCTGGCTGCTCTAGGGAGAATCCATTTCTAGTCTTTTCCAGCTTCTAGTGGCTCCTGGCAGTCCATGGCTTGTAGCCACATCACTCCAATCTTCAAGGCCAGCATCATCAAATGTCTCTCTGCTCTGTCTTCACTTCACCTTTTCTTCGTGTGTATAAGATCTCCTACCTCCCTCAACTACATGTGATCACATTCAGGGCCATTCTGGATAATCTAGGATAATCTCCCCATTTCAAGATCTTTTATTATTATTATTATTATTATTATTATTATGTTATGTCAGTCACCATACAGTACATCATTAGTTTTTGATGTAGCATTCCATGATTCATTGTTTGCGTACAACACCCAGTGCTCCATGCAATACATGCCCTCCTTAATACCCATCACCAGGCTAATCCATCCCCTCACCCCCTCCCTTATAAAACCCTCAGTATGTTTCCTAGAGTTCATAGTCTTTCATGGTTTGTCTCCCCATCTGATTCTCCCCCTCTTCACTTTTCCCTTCCTTCTCTGAATGTCCTCCATGCTATTCCTTATGTTCCACAAATAAGTGAAAGCATATGATAATTGACTTTCTCTGCTTAACTTATTTCACATACCATAATTTCCTCCAGTCCCTCCAGGACCCCTCTAGCTGTATGAATGGGCTTGAATTAAACATGGGCTCTCCAAGTCTAAGGCATTGCCTGTGAAATCTTTAGGTTGATCAAATTTGTCTTCAAGCTAATGCTTCCCCTTGCTTGTTTCACCATCCCCCTCCTTCTAAATCCCCACCCATACTTTTGTGCATCCCATTTACCTAAGGCAGTCTTGAGGCCCCTAATAAGCACACACCTATGTGTTGATAACCCTCAAGTCTCCGGCTCTGGTCCTATCTGTCCCTGGAGCTCAAAATCCATTTAATCAACTGTTTGTTGCATTCAATGTCAACATGTCCAAAACTAAAATACTTTTGCCATAAATTTGACCCCCTATCCTATATCCTTTGATCCTAGTAAATGGCAACAGTATGCACAAGTCATCCAAGCTTCAGTCTTTGCACTCAGACAGCTTGGGGTTCAGTTCTGTCTCTACTTACTATCTGTGAAAACCTTGGCAAGGTTTTAAACTTCTCTATGCCTCATTTTCTTCATCTGAAAATGGAGGGGAGTAAAGCACTTACCTCATAGAACTGTGTGGATTAACAGAGAGAAGTGTAGTGCTTCTAGAACAATGCAGGGCACATTGTAAGCACTAGAAATATTAGTATATTTGTTATTAACATAACCATCCTTTACTAGTCCGTCTTCTCCCTCACTTGCATGTTACCCCTCCCCATAACTAGATAATCTATCTAGTAAACTCTCTTTACTCTCTTCTTAATAAGTCCTCTCCTTGACATCCTCATAGCCACTACTCTAGGTCAAGCCTTGGTCCTCTCTAGATCATATAATACCTTCTTAACTGGTCTCCCTGCTTCCATCCCTTACACTGCAGTCTCATAAAATGAAACCTCATCTTGATAGAGTCATACATTCCTGGATTGTTTTCCTGAAACAGTAAGCATTAAATGGCTTTCCATGGGTTTTTATAATTTGGCTCAAACCGACCTCATGTCTAGCTATTCTTTGTAACAGATTGAAGTTACAGTTGGTCTCTGAATATGTCTCTTATAAGCCTTTATGCCCTTCCCTATTATGTTAGCCTATTTAGAAAGCTTTCATTTTTTCCCCTCTTTCTGGCAAAACATCATTTATCCTTTAAAATTTAGGATTTTTTGTCAAATCAAATTTTCCCAAGCAAAATAAATCTGTTAGGCCCATCTCTGAACCCCACACCACTTTGTACATCCTTATACTGGAGAAAGGAAAAGAAAGAAACACTTGTTGAATGCCTACCATGGTCCAGGCCCTATGCTAAATGATTGACAACATTGAACTTTGAGCCCTAGGGTCCAAGAAAGCAGCTACAGTCGAGAAAACTCTCCCACCCTTTTGTGTTTTAAAAAAAAAAAAGCCAGCTAATTGTAAGGGACCACATTGTCCTGTCATATTCTGAGATAAGACCCTACCCATACTTCCTCATGGCTCCCATAAGACTGATGATGACTCCTTTGTTCACCTGCTTCTATAAAACTTTCATTTCTTTTCTTTGAGCAGTCTCCCTATGGCTATGGCCTGAATAAAATCATCTCCTTAATTCTGTGAAGTTAGTTTTGTTCTTATTAGTTTACAGATAAGAAAACTGAAGCTTAGCTGCGTGGCTTAAGATGGTACCATTAAGAAGGAGGAAATGTGGGACGACTGGGTGGCTCAGTTGGTTAAGCGGCTGCCTTCGGCTCAGGTCATGATCCCAGCATCCTGGGATCGAGTCCCACATCGGGCTCCTTGCTCAGTGGGGAGCCTGCTTCTCCCTCTGCCTCTGCCTACCACTCTGTCTGCCTGTGCTCATGCTCTCTCTCTCTCTCTAACAAATAAATAAAATCTTAAAAAAAAAAAAGAAGGAGGAAATGTGATTTCCTCCCAGATCTGTGTGGCTTCAGCCTAGGTTCTTTCCACAACTCTCAGACATGGGATGTGATTTACCTGTTTATAGGTCGGCCTCAGACCATGAAAACTTCAAAATCAGGGACATCCAGATCTCCAATTAATCTTAATCCTCGCTTGCTAAATGAGTTCCTGAATAAACCATGTCAGTTTCCACTGAGGTAATGTGGCAGTGTTTCTCATTCCTTTTTAACCTAAGCCTCTTTTTGATAAGTAGGAAAAACAAACATGAAAGGCTAAAATTTTGAGCCAAAGGAAAATTTACATTTTAAATGTAGAAGATAGTGATTTATCCTAAGGATTGGGGCCCTCTGAGGAATTTCAGGCCTGATGAGGGGGGATCATGGTGAAGGGGGTTGGCTAAGTTCCCTTCTAAAACCTCCAGCCTTCTAAAGCCCTCAAGTGGCAGAATTTCCTCAGAGAAGTAGATGGCTCATTTGAGAATGGAAGCTTTTCATTGTCTACTGTGTCCCATTATTATTCTGTCCAATAATACCTCAGGATCAGGTGTTGAGAGGTAATAGCCAAATAACATCTGAGGCTAACTGCCTGCTTCTGTTGTAGGATGCTCTCTAGAATCATAATGTCCTCTCAATGGAGGGCACCCCAAGGGTCGTCTTA
Organism: Enhydra lutris kenyoni; assembly: GCF_002288905.1. Classification (NCBI taxonomy): domain Eukaryota; kingdom Metazoa; phylum Chordata; class Mammalia; order Carnivora; family Mustelidae; genus Enhydra; species Enhydra lutris. Next base: position 889,701 of record NW_019154184.1, on the reverse strand, counting down.
TCTAGTTCCCTGATAAAGTAGATTGCATCTCAGTCACATGGGAACCTATGCTTTCTTAGGTATTTGTTTTAGAAACTAACAGTGCCCTTCAACGGACGAATGGATAAGGAAGATGTGGTCCATATACACGATGGAGTATTATGCCTCCATCAGAAACGATGAATACCCAACTTTTGTAGCAACATGGATGGGACTGGAAGAGATTATGCTGAGTGAAATAAGTCAAGCAGAGAAAGTCAATTATCATATGGTTTCACTTATTTGTGGAGCATAACAAATAGCATGGAGGACAAGGGGAGATGGAGAGAAGAAGGGAGTTGAGGGAAATTGGAAGGGGAGGTGAACCATGAGAGACTATGGACTCAGAGAAACAATCTGAGGGTTTTGAAGGGGCGGGGGGTGGGAGGTTGGGGGATCCAGGTGATGGGTATTGTAGAGGGCACGTGTTGCATGGAGCACTGGGTGTGGTGCAAAAATAATGAATATTGTTACACTGAAAAAATAAAAAATTTAAAAAAAAAAAGAAACTAACAGTGTTCACAGTAGGTCATGTTATTTGTGTCTAGCTTCCATGTTTTGTGCTTCAGTAGCAATGTACCTTCTTTTAGCTCTCTGCTGAAATAGCAGACAAACTTATAGATTCAAAGTTCCCACTCAAACCCTAGTCTGCCTGAAGAAGACCTCCATTTTAATTCTCAAATTATGTATTCTTTCCTAACACAGCCAGACACTCCTCTATTACTAGCATGGAAGGTTAGATCAGAGCAGTGCACACTAGCTGAGCGAGAGAATTATAACTTTTAGGGGTCTGTCGGCATTTCTCTTAGGCAGGAGCTTTCAAACATTTCTGGGTCCAGACCCATTATAAGGAGACACATTTTTTTAAAGATTTTATTTATTTATTTGACAGAGAGAGATCACAAGTAGGCAGAGAGGCAGGCAGAGAGAGAGGAGGAAGCAGGCTCCCTGCTGAGCAGAGAGCCCGATGCGGGCCTTGATCCCAGGACCCTGGGACCATGACCTGAGCCAAAGGCAGAGGCTTTAACCTGCTGAGTCACCCAGGCGCCCCAAGGAGACACATTTTACTTCATGACTCATTTCACACATACATATGTATAACTGAAACAAAGTTTATTTAGTTTCATTTTTTGAAAAATTCTGGTCATCACTGTCATGTAAGGGGTTCATGACCATATACTGCCAACACCTGAGAATCATAACCTTCTATTCCCATACTTAGCCTGGACATTGAAAACTAAAACTAAGCCTTATTGTCTATGCAAACGTATTTCCTTATTCTATTATATTCATTAACATGGCTTTACTTTTCCAGAGCTCCCCTGCCCAGGCAAATTGTTTGTTATAGGAACATCCTGAAAAATCCAACAATTAACTCCTCAATGGAAAGTAACCACAGAGAGTTTTTTTTTTTTTTCCCACAGAGAGTTTAAAATGCCCTAAGAGTCTTCTAATCCATCACCTCAAAATCATTTTCTTGCTGTTTCCACCAGTCTTGGACTGTTGCATTATGATCCTTACCTAATTCTAATCAATCCCTGCATTAAAAGACCTACGTCAAACCAAACTTCCAATTCTAGTTCTAACTTTTCCTTCCCTCCCTTTGAGATATCTTTGCCAAAGCTTTACATAGGTGGTGTTCATCTTCACCCTGGTAAGCAATAAACTCAACTTGGGCTTACCAGTAGTCTGGGTTGGTGATATTTGGGAAGACAGCTTTTGATATACCATATGATGCAGATACAACATGCGATTTATTGGGGGGAAACTTCTAAGCAGGCCAAGAAGTAGCAGAGCACATGCAGCCTCTCCTGATTTCTGCTTGTTCCATGGCATATGCCAGCCATAGATATTCTGTGTGCACTAAGACCAAAGTCCCAGCAAAGAGGAGCCTGCTTGAACAGTAAGCTGGCTGTACAACTGTGAGCACTCCAAGAGAGTAAAAGCTTTGTCTCCACACTGGGAAAAGGAGCCAAGGCACACCTTGTTTCTCTAAGTAACAAGAAATGTAACAATGATCGTCCAGATCAGTAACAGTGCTAGGAATTATGGCATGCCCAAGGCCAAAGTGTACATACTAAGGGCCCTAGGAAGAACCTTTCCCACCAGGAATGCTGATATAAGCCAGAGACCTTGTCTTTCCGCAGGTGGTTCAGTACAGCACATTCAACTCCCAACTGAGCTGCTGAAAAGGGGGAAGAAATGAGATTCTAGGACTATCCAGATTTGTCTCACATCTGTCACCTGGAAGCGATTCCATAAATGACTATTGGGTTGCAACCTGTAGTTTAAAAAAACCTGTTCTAATTTTTAGGGTGATTAATGTGTTCATTATATTGATTGTGGCCATGATTAATGAGTATATACATATAACAAACTCATCAAATTTTATATTTTAAATATATGCAGTTTATTTTATGAAAATTATACCCCATTAAAGCTATGAAAAATTAATAAAAAGGGGTAGATAACAGGGTTTAGATGCAAGAAGATTGGTTATATGTTGGTAATTGGTAAAGCTACTTATGCCTGTGTTTTGAAATCTCCTGCATAGTTTTAAATGAATTTTACCACACAGATATGAAGACAAAAACAAATCAAAACTTCAAAAAAGAAAGAACATGGATGGAAGACCATTCCATGCTCTTGGATCGGAAGAATAAACATTGTTAAAATGTCTCTACTCCCTAGAGCAATCTATACTTTTAATGCCATTCCGAACAAAATTCCACCGGTATTTTTCAAAGAGCTGGAACAAATAATCCTAAAATTTGTATGGAATCAGAAAAGGCCCCAAATTACTAAGGAAATGTTGAAAAACAAAAATAAAACTGGTGGCATCACGTTACCTGACTTCAAGCTTTACTACAAAGCTGTGATCACCAAGACAGCATGGTACTGGCATAAAAACAGACACATAGACCAGTGGAACAGAGTAGAGAGCCCAGATATGGACCCCTAACTCTATGGTCAAATAATCTTTGGCAAAGCAGAAAAAAATATACAGTGGAAAAAAGACAGTCTCTTCAATAAATGGTGCTGGGAAAATTGGACAGCTATATGTAGAAGAATGAAACTCGACCATTCTCTTACACTGTACACAAAGATAAACTCAAAATGGATAAAAGACCTTGACGTGAGACAGGAATCCATCAGAATCCTAGAGGAGAACATAGGCAGTAACCTCTTTGATTTCAGCAACAGCAATTTCTTTCAAGATATGTCTCCAAAGGCAAAGGAAACAAAAGCAAAAAATGAACTTTTGGGACTTCATCAAGATCAAAAGCTTCCGCACATCAAAGGAAACACTCAACAAAACAAAGAGGCAACCCACGGAATGGGAGAAGATATTTGCAAATGACAGTACAGACAAAAGGCTGATGTCTAGGATCTATAAAGAACTTCTCAAACTCAACACACACAAAACAGATAATCATGTCAAAAAATGTCCAGAAGACATGAATAGACACTTCTCCAAAGAAGACATACAAATTGCTATCAGACACATGAAAAAATGTTCATCATCACTAGCCATCAGGGAGATTCAAATTAAAACCACATTGAGATACCACCTTACACCACTTAGAATGGCCAAAATTAGCAAGACAGGAAACAACATGTGTTGGAGGGGATGTGGAGAAAGGGAACCCTCTTCCACTGTTGGTGGGAATGCAAGTTGGTGCAGCCTCTTTGGAAAACAGTGTGGAGATTCCTCAAGAAATTAAAAATAGAGCTTCCCTATCACCCTGCAATTGCACTACTGGGTATTTACCCCAAAGATTCAGATGTAGTGAAAAGAAGGGCCATCTGTACCCCAATGTTTATAGCAGCAATGGCCACGGTTGCCAAACTGTGGAAAGAACCAAGATGCCCTTCAACGGACGAATGGATAAGGAAGATGTGGTCCATATACACGATGGAGTATTATGCCTCCATCAGAAAGGATGAATACCCAACTTTTGTAGCAACATGGACGGGACTGGAAGAGATTATGCTGAGTGAAATAAGTCAAGCAGAGAGAGTCAATTATCATATGGTTTCACTTATTTGTGGAGCATAACAAATAGCATGGAGGACAAGGGGAGATGGAGAGAAGAAGGGAGTTGAGGGAAATTGGAAGGGGAGGTGAACCATGAGAGACTATGGACTCTGAAAAACAATCTGAGGGGTTCGAAGGGGCAGGGGGTGGGAGGTTTGGGGAACCAGGTGGTGGGTATTAGAGAGGGCACGTGTTGCATGGAGCACTGGGTGTGGTGCAAAAACAATGAATACTGTTACGCTGAAAAGAAATTAAAAAGAAAAAAAAGTTGTCAAAGCCCCTGTCCTTAGCCCTGCTAATAGAAGGGAATAAATATAGGGTACCTGGACTGGTGCTATTAGAAAAGAAACAGCACAGCTGATTGCTGGTTGGTCACTTTCCTGTGTCTCAATTTCCAGTTGTCCAATGATCCAGCTGTGCTATATGTTGCTCAGCAGTTGACCTGTATATCAGGCTGGAAAGCCAGAGCTTGGGGTTGGACATCCAGGCGGTGAGAACTGTTAAATCCTGATCCTTGTTGACCAGAGTTTGGGGACTGCTTCACTTGGGGTAGTGTGACCCCACATGCATCCTTAATACTACCTCCATGCCTATCATTACCTTAACACCTCCCAATTTCATGTTGTTTTATATTCTTCCAAGCAGGTTTACATTTACAAAATACATAAATTTTCATTAACTACATAAATCTAACCATATAAATATTAGTGATGTTTTGAACAGCCTTTTTTGTGGGAATCTTCCCATTATTCCCATAATTCATGTTGATAATATATATCTTTCCCTGCACATAACCAGATATTCCTATGCATAGATGCATATGTTGTTTGTTTTCCAAAATGGGATCATATCATAAAGACTTTTCCACATATTTCCATCAGCAGTATCTCATTAAAGCCCCTTCAAGTCATCTGATATAGCTGAAATTATTTTTTTGATGGTTGTATAATAATCCCTCCTACAAACATACTATATTTTTTTCAAGTGTTCCTGTTGCTGGACATTCATTTTGTTACCAACTTTTTGCCACAAAGAACTATGATGCAATCATATTTTTGTACAGATTTGCTAAAGATATTGTTGCCATACATAACTCACATTTTTGTACTTGGTGGTCCTGCCAAGAAGGGTAAACAGGCTCTGTAATTATTTTTAACTCTGTACTATTTAGCAATTTCTGTGGTTTCAATACTTTCATTATAGCCAATTTCAAGCTACCAATGTAAAATCATTGAACACAAGGTTGGGAAGAGATGTACACAATTGGCTCCAGCCTATAAGAACCAGCTCCAGAACCGTGAAGACTAATAGAAAATGTGGCATTCCATTCTTGTATTTTACTTGTTAATTTCTTTTGGTGGCAGGAAGAGGAACATCACCAGTACTAGCAGGTCCACACTGCATAATTCTATATGGTACCATTCACATCTACATGAAGGATGCCCTCTGGAGTTATGCAAAGTACAACTGTTCTTGGTGGCCCTACTTCCTAGTACCCCTAAAATGGTGTCATTTGCTTCTTTGTAAGGCTAACATAAGGATGCAGGGCAGAAGTTATACAATTTAGCATATAGCAGAATCACCCAGGATACTGGTTAAAACCAAGATTACTGGGCTTTACTCCCAGAGTCTCTGACTCTGTAGGTCTGGAGTGGGGCCTGATATTTTACTTTTCTAAGTTCCCAATGGTGGTGACATTGTCAATTTAGGGACCACCTTTTGAGGCCTAGTGGTATAGAATAAAGGAGGTGTTTTCTCTGTGAGTAGGAAATACATGGCTGGACCACTCAATTAGAATGCTTGCCTTAGGGAATAAGGGCTCACAGTAGAGTACCAAACTCTATTTGTTAGCCCCTATTGGGGCTTAGCAGGCAGCAGAAGTATGTGTAGTGGTTAGCTGGGATGTTGAAAAACTTATGTTTAGGATCAATTTCTTTGTTTTGAGGTTTAGGTGCTTTAGAAAGGAAAAATTGAGCAAAGCCAAGGGGGAGGGTGTCTAGCCCTCTTTCTTTCTGATACTCTCTCACCACCACATTTTAACATATACTTCAAGATCCTCAAATTTCAGGGTATCAATTGAAGGTAATAATTGAAGGTACAGAGGTGTGAGAAGATGTATTGGCTTCCACTCAGCACTAATATATAAAAGGGCCTGCTTGGCCTACAAGCCTGATTCCAGAGAATGTAGTGACATGAGCTCTGCACTAGGTGGCAGGTTACCCTAGTGTTTTTGTTCCTCTTCGCCCTCAAGACAGTGAGCCCAACACTTCTTTGGACTTCATTTTGTCTTATCTGTAAAATGAGAGCTTTGGGGTAGATTATACTGATGAAAGATAGAAGCAGAAAAATGTTCACTTTTATCCCAGAAGGCTGACCTATATCCTGCATAGTTTCAATAGGGATCAAATATATGTTGGTTGCTATATTCAAGGGGGCTCATGACTGCCTGTAAATCTCACCAATAGTTAATATCGAACTGAATGACAAACACCAGAGCAATCTTGCAAAAGTAGCTTTATGAGTAGAAATTTAAAGAAAACATTTATGATCTAATACTCCCTGCATGTCCCTTTCCTTTTGAGTACTAAGTATATAACCACCAGCTTCAAAGAGCAAAAGTGCAACTCTTTCTGTCCACAGGTGCTGTCCCTATGCAACTTAAATAAAGTTACTAAGTTTATATGCAACTGATGAATCACTGAACTCTACCTCTGAAACTAATAATATACTATTTGTTAACTGAATTTAAATAAAGTAAAATTAAAAATAAATAAATTATAATAAACTTAACTAAGTTGCATTGTGAAGTATCTCAGGAATTCTTTATTGACCATTGCTTTCAAGGATCCCACAACAATATCAATGGGCCACCTCAATGACCTCTACAGTGCAAGATGTGATTCCTCTTGGGGGCTGGTTTTGAAACCAAGGACTGGAGAGATTTTTGTGGATGCCAAGAGACTAGAGGAATGGGCTTGCTGTCTCCCCATAACTTTCTACAATCTTGGAAGGGATGGACTTCCCACTCTTCCCTCTCCACCGATACCCTAGTTCCAGCTGTCACTCACCACTCACCTCTAAGCCTCTCAGGGACCCCAGCTGACTACTAAACCCTCACTGCCACCATATCCTGTGCCCTGTGTGTGTGTGTGTGTTTGTGTGTGAGGGGAATGGAGTAGGCCACAGGGTATAATGCTAAAATGGATTAAGAAGCTCTCAACCTGAATTTTGAAGACTTACCTCCTCATGTTTAACAAGGGCTGTATCTTATCAAACCAGGGTTGTAATAAACCCAAATGAGATGACAAACAAAACCTTTCTCAGGAGCGCTGTGTAATATTGTAAGAAAAGAACTGGATCTAGAGTCAACCAGTCTGGGCTTGAATCCTATCTGAGACACTTTTCAGCTCTTTGACCTTGAGCTATTTAACTCATTCAGCCTCAGAGTTTTCATTTGTAGCATCTGTTGAACTAATAATATCTACTAGTCCAGGATTTCTCAAACTTAGCCCTATTGACATTTTGAACTAAAAAATTCTTTGTTGGAGTTGTCGTGTGCATTGACGGATGTTTAACTGCATCCCTGACTCCTATCCCCTAGATGTCAGTAGCACTCTTCTCCTCCCTTGTTGTAACAATAAAAAATGCCTCCATGCATTGCCAAATGTCCCCTGCGATTAAAATCACCTTGGTTGAGAAGTACCGTCCTAGAACACAGAGTTACTGAGAAGAGTGGAAAGTAGAAGCACATTGTAATATGTTGAATTTATATATTTTTAAATAAATATTTAGGATTTTGATTGGAGAAATATAGAAATAGACACATTTATAAGTCAAACAAATGAGAAGGTGAGGGTTGGATTATGTCTTCATTTGGAGAGTTGAGAAGAAATTATTGAAAATAAGATTACCAAAAATCCCAGTCTTCCAGAACTCAGGGAGTTTCCCACAATGTGAGATGTTCAGTGCCAAAATCAGGAACATTCTGACTAAAGGGGGATGTCACTCTAGGCAAAAAAAGTCACCACCAATATGTGCGACATACCAGACATTGTGTTAGGCACTTTACATACATTGTTCGGTCCTGGCAATAAACCTGTGACAAACATCATATTTCTATTTGCTTGCATAACCTACTGAGACTTGGTGCAACAGAATGGGATAGTAACAGGTATTTGGGCAAGTCTACTCAAAGGAGGTGGGATGGTTTCAGGCCTTCCAAAAACCCTCTATGCTCTACTCTGGGATTTTCTTCTCCCCATTCGTAGGCCCAGGACACAGAGGAGGCCTACCAGAACACAGCCTGTGACTAGCTGGTGACAGGATGGATGCACAGGTCTGAACATATCATGCCCAAAACCTTCAGCATAAAGTGGGCTTAGGTGGGCCGCCTTGGAGTATATTCTACATCAGCAATATTGTCTCCAAGGATATAGTCCAAGGAGATAGTCATGAGGAAAGGGGGAAATCCCTAAAAATATCCATCTGCAAGATTGTTTTGGCACCTTTTTGGGACGTTACCCTTGAACTGGAGGAGGTGAGATGGGAGAGGTAAGTGGGATGACAAGGCAGAAGGGACAACAAATCCTCTGTGCCATTCTGGAGCTCTCATTTCCTTAGTGTGGCATCATTTCCAGGAATTCTCACCATTTCACTTCAACCCCAACCAAAATAAAATAAAAATTGAAAAAAGGATTTGATTCTGGAAGTCTGTGCCCAGTGGTGATGCTGGTATCACAAAACCTTGCCAGGCATTTTGTAAAAAGCTGTATTTCCAAGGATGAATAATTTTCTTTAGGGAATTCTGGAGTTTTTTCTGCTAATTGCTAGAAAATATATTGTCTATCTCTTCTGCTCTTCTTCCTGCCTGCATTTTGATGTCCTAAACAGCTATCCTCACACTAGCCTTAGAAACGTAAACTTGCATTTGCTTCTAGTACCCACAGTACAATCTGTGAACTGCTCATTTCTTTCCCCTGAGTATTGCTAGGATTTATTAGTGCTGCTGTTGGCATAACAGGAACTACCCACTCTTATCACAGATTTGCCTGTTCCTCTCTGAAGTCCAACATTGCCAGAGAATAATGTACTTTGTTGTATGTTCCATCCTACTTCTACCTCCTGGTCTCCAGTCAGTCAGAGAGACCTCAGAACAGGGGTGTGGAAGCACACTCACACAGATCTACTCTTATACTTCAAACTTCTGAAGTAAATTCTCCTAGAAGCATGGACTGTTGAAGCTGGAAGAACCTTCAGAAGGTCAGCCAGTTGAACTCCCTAAGTAATTTTGGGGAAGTGGAGGCAGTGATGACCAGAAAGACCAACACCCCAGTCCAGGATCACTCAATGAGTTGGGGGCTGAGCCTGGAATCAGAATCCACAGTTGCTGGAATCTAAATTATCATTCAGAATACTTCTTACTTTCCATCCTAGCCCTTGTGAAGATGAAGGGATTGGAAGTTTTAGCCAGCATTCTTGCTACATGATACCTTGAGCTGAAGAGCAGTTCACTAACTTCCTGCTCCTTGGAAAGGTCAGTGTCCTTGCCCAAGGGTCCAGTCCACATAGATAGCATTGGTCTGGGGAAGGAGATAAGATCATTAGAGAAACTGGTGAAGTGACCAATGTCTTGGTGGCTGTCACTGTGAGGTATGTACCTGGATGTAACTCATTTGTCTAGCTTGGCATAGTTAAGTTAAATAATTCACTTTTCTTTATTGACAATTTTTACTTCCATAAATATCTGTTAAATTACTGCAATAAGCCAGCAGCTCATGTTAAGATGAAAGATCCAGGCTGGGGTGCCTGGGTGGCTCAGTGGGTTAAGCCTCTGCCTTCAGCTCAGGTCATGATCTCAGGGTCCTGGGATCGAGCCCCACGTTGGTCTCTCTGCTTGGCAGGGGGCCTGCTTCTCCCTTCTCTCTGCCTGCCTCTCTGTCTACTTGTAATCTCTCTCTCTGTCAAATAAATAAATAAATAATTTTTTTTAAAAAAAGATGAAAGATCCAGGCAGTTTCTCTCATTTTTTAATAGACATGTATGCTGTGGGTTGTGATTCTAGACATATGTGTACGATACATTATCTGTTAGGAATTTTGTGTGTGTGTGGTTTTTGTGAAAGCATGAAATAAAGAGCAGGAATTTTGGAAACAGATGAGAATTCCAGTTCCAGTTTGAACTAACTGCATAAACTTGGGCAAGTTGTGCAGTGCCTGGGGGGCTCAGTGGGTTAAGCCTCTGTCTTCAGCTCAGGTCATGATCTCAGGGTCCTGGGATGGAGCACTGCGTTGGGCTCCCTGTTCAGTGGGGGGCCTGCTTCCTTTTCCCCCTCTGCATGCCTCTCTGCCTACTTGTGATCTATCTATCTCTCTCTCTCTGTCAAATAAATAAATAAAATTAAAAAAACTTGGGAAAGTTGTTTAATCTTTCTGAGCCTTGATTTCTCTAGCTGAAAAATGAGGGCTATCATGTTCACTTTACTCGGTTATTGGGAGAATGATATGAAATGATGTGGGTCAAGTGTTTAGCTTAGTGCCTGGCACATACACTGAATGTATGCTTACCCAATAAGGTTTATTAACATCATTACTATGTGCTGTTTTATTTTGCTTAGAGCATTGGGACCTATAGGTATATTGCAGCAACTTGGCTGGGAAACAGTACGCCATCCCCATAAGTCCTGTCCCAGCTCCCTCAACCCTGTCCTCTTCTGTACTCCAAAACCAATTTCACAGTGTGGCTATCCCAAGGGAAGCATAGCAATTAAAAGTTCCCCTTGCCCTCTGCTAGTCTGAGTACTTTGCTAATATGATAAGAATGCATTTTTATCTCGCTTTTTTTGAATTGTTTTATAATTACTTGATTCTGTCACTGTGTGTGTCTAGCTAGATTTTAAATGTGGTCAAAAACTGACTTAATCTTTTCTGATCCTCCAGGGAACAGCATTAATACTACAGTAGAGAGGGTGTCCAGGGAATATTTAAATAAATTAATAAATGAATGAGCACCCAGATGGTAAGGACTGAGAATCCAAACTTTTTCTAATTTTAAAAGGGCCAACCTCTCCCCTTAGATCACCATCTGTAATGCAGTCCCAGATATTTCTAGTAAGAGGGCTGGTTCCAAGTTGTTCTGAGAAGTTTTTTTTTTTTTTTTTCACACACTCGTCCAAATTTGAGTTTACTTCCTCTCCCTCTTTGTATGCACAGAAATTTCCACCCTTATTCTGGAACTTAACATAATCAATCTTAGAATAAAGTGTGTATCTCCATTACCCCTTAAGTGTGGCTATTCCTGGAGAGTGATTTTGGCTTTGGAGCACTGGGCTTTGGATTCTCACAGGTCTGGATTGAAACTCTGGCTCTACCACTCATTTATTGTCTGTATAAGCTTCAACAAGAGGCTTAAACTATTGAATCCAGTATCTGTGTCTGTAAAATGATGTAAAAGATTTATGGAAGTTTTATTTAATCTTTGTGAAAATCCTTTGTGTGGGGGGATATAGAATTGTGGCGAGAATTAAATAATATAATGTGTGCAAACTACCCAGTATAGTGCTTGGCATATAGTACACATTTAACCAATATTTGCTTATCATTTGTTTATGAAAAATAACCAAGTTGTGGAAGAAAAATATAGAAAATAGAGAAAAGAAGGAAAAAAATATCCACAGTTACACTATCCTGGTATAATAATGTTTGGTCTCTAGGATTCTTCAGGGATCCTGTCTTATTCATCTTTGCAGCCTCCAGAGTACCTGGCACATAGTGGTCACTCAATCAAAGTCTTCTGTTCAACTGACTTAGAAGGGAGAAGTAGATAAATGGCAAACTTATGTGGAGACTTTGACAATTTACAAAATTTATGTCCATTACATATTTGTTGCTCATAACAGCACTTTGCGGCTGATGGATTGTCATTCTTCCCATTTTACAGAGGAAGAAATTGAACCTCAAATAAGTGCAAGTGATTTGTGCTAGTCCACACAGCGAATAAGTAAATGGCAGAATAGGACCTCTGGCCCAGGGTTTCTCTCTCCAAAGCCTGGGCCTTTGGCACTGTCTATCCCTCGTTACCCAAGCTCAGTCCTCCCTAATAAAGCCTAAATTGCCATCTCTGTGACTAGGGGTTTAATGTTCCCTGGCAAAGTGTCCAACTATGCCTCCTCTTTTCTCTTGATCCCTGGAACTTGGGTTGGGGAGTAGGGATACTAGTGAACAGGGAGCTGAGATAGTCAGGGTCTTGGATCTGCTAACCCAGAGAAAACAGAGGGATAAAAGCGAAGCCCAGAGAAGCCTGGGGCCATTTCCACTGGGAATGGGCAGAGGAGAGGAATTCAGCTAGTTCTGGACCAGTAAACTTTGGGAGATAGCAAGTTCCCCCCTGAAGCCTCTGTCCAGACAATTGGGAAGAGATTATGGGTCATTATGGGTTATTTCCATCTTCTGTGTCTGGGGCAGGCCTATGTTTCTGAGACAATGTCACCTCTATTTTGCCTCTGCCTTAGCCATTCAGTCCCGATATTTCAACCCCCACCATAAACTGGGGACCTTTGAAACTGTTTCTTGCTGAGCTAAGCTAGACTCAAAGTAAGCCTTTCCCCCCACATATTAGCCCCAGGTTCCATCCCCATACTCTATTGCTAGAATCTGACCCCCACATCTGTGAAGCCTTATCTAGCTTGCCTTAATCCCTGAGATCTAAGCAAGTTTTCTCAGATCCATGAAATGTCCCTGCAGATGCTTATAGAGAAAATCCAGATGACAGAACTCTAGTAGGAGTTCAGAAAGTGTGGATACAGATTTACCAGAGTCCTTAGAGAGGGTGGTGTAGGGAAGTACGGGGGAGTGAGATGGATCAGGGGGTCAGGGTGGGGTAGGTGTGGCCATATTTTTCTGCCTCAGTTTGCTGGGTGGGTTTTATCTCCCTGGACCTCAAATTCTACCTGAGTTTGAAGGAAAGGATTCACAGAGTATTCAAATGGAGATGAACTTCAGAGGTCTTATTTTGTCTCAGACCAAGGGACTTGTCCAAGGTAAGTTGAAGTTAGAGCTGGGATTTGAATACAAAGGAAAATACCTAGACAGTGCCTAGTGCAGAGAAGGAACTCAAATGTTTATCTGCTTTCTTCTTCCTGATTTTCTGGCCAGGTTTCTTTTTAGGGTGACAAGCTTGTCCTTGTTTCCCAGGGATTTTCCCAGTTTTATCACTGAAAGTTATGAATCCTGGAGCTCCCATTCAGTCCTGCAGACCACAATAGTAGGTAACCCTCTTTCTCTTTCTGCTTTTTTCTCACCACCTTGCTTCCCTTTGGAAACTTCAAATTTGCAGGCAGAGTTGAAATTACTTCTCAAAAAAACACAATCTGAAGTTTTTGTTTGCACCTGAGAATGGTATGTTTCACCAGCATTGTGTCAGCCTATTTTACAGACAATGTATCTATGGTTCAGGTAGGCTGGATAGCTAGCCCAAGGACATACAGTGTGTCTTTCGTATGGGGCTGAGGGGTGAACAAGCAAACCCAGGGCTTCTGACACTAGGCTCAGTGTTTTTTCCCATAACATTCTCCAATAACCCCTAAAAATCAGACCCATGACTGCACTGTCTTGCATTCTGGGGGGCTTCTCTGAAGACCAAACCTAGGGCTATGTATCCAGTGCATCCTCAGCTAGAGATCTGCCTGCCCACATGATGACTTTTGTGTATGGTAATAGGCTGAAGAATTAAGAAGGGATGGCAACTTTCTGGATCTGGGCTCTTGTTTGTACATTAACTCATCCTGTATGTTTTGAGGAATCTTTTGAGATCCACCTCCTTCAACTTGTAGACTGCCTCTCCCTCCCCTTCCCTGCCCCAGGCTCATATAATTCTAGTATCTTTTCAGGCTAGCCTTTGCATGCATTATGGGATTATCCTGAGGGTGTCAGATAATGTCCACCTAGTACAGGATCACATTAGCAGCCTACTGGAGACCTCTCCCCAATAAATATGACAGTGCAAAGAGAATGGTTAGGGAAAAGGTTGGGAAACCCAGTATGTTGTACCATCTGGAACACTCCCACTCAATACTCTATCAATGGCTTCTAGGCTTGAGTTTTGGGGGACGAGGCCTAGGAGGGTTAGAAAGGTCATGGGCCTTAGAGTCAGCACAACAGGAATGGCCCGTAACTCTGCCCCAACTGCTGCGTGTCTTTGGGCAACCAACTCCACCTTCCTGGGGCTCTGTTTTCTCTTCTGTACAATGCAAGGACTGCTCCACATAATCCACAAGTTCTCTGTCAGCATTAAAATTTTATCGCCATTTTAATTTCTAGTATTAGCACCTCTGGGATTGTTTCTTTAGAAACTATGATGATTAAGAAGAATGATAATAATAACTACCATTTATTGAACACTGGCTATTCACCGAATCAACAGAGCAGATGAGAACTTGGGCTTTGGAACAAGATGATCTGAACTGTAATCCTGCTCTGACACCACTAGTTGTGTGTCCTTTGGCAAGTGACTCAATTTTTCTGTTCCTTCATTTCTTTCATTTGTAACTAAAGAAAAATAAAAAGTGCTGAGCACAGTGCCTGGCACTTAAGAAGTTAGATATTATGCAAACTACCATTTATTCCTCATAACAACCCTATGAGATAGAGAATATAATTATAACCATTTCACAAATGGAAGAAATGAAGCTCAAAGCAGGTAGACCACCTTCCCAAGATCACAGAGTTAGCAAAATCTTGGCAGTGAGCTTCAAACCAACAGAATCTGATTCCAAACCTTACTCTCTTAATTCCTGTGCTATGCAATTCGAAGTTTCCCAAAAGGGCAGTGGGTTGGGGGCAGGGTCCAGAAGCCCTTGGGAAGGTGGCTGAGTCCAGGACACCAGGGAATGAGAAAAAACTGCTGCCTGCACAAAGACCTCTCAAAGAATAAGTCCTGGCCCCCTTAGGGAACTTGGGAGAAGAAGGTGAAGGACTAAGGAGACCCACAGCATATAAAGGCCTGGGAAGGTCAGAAGGCTTAGTCTCTGTTGCAGGGTGGAGGGCCCATCAGCCAAATATCTTCAATACCAGCAATACAGTTTGACAAAACTTCCTTCATCCCCATCTGATTCAGCTTCGCCATGAGGGCCTTCTCTAGCTGGGTCCCTCAGCCTTGTGAAAAAGTCTCCTGGGGGTCTTGATACAGTCTGGTCTTCTAGCAGTTTCACTTGGCCTCTTTGTACAATAGCAGTAAACTTATGGATTTATATGCATAATTTTCATACACTTACTCTGCTTTAGCACTTTATCACAGTCTTTTTTGATCTCTGCAACTACCCTGGGAAGAGGTGCTTCTCTTCTATTTTATAGGTGAGGAAAGAAAGAATACTAGTCAAAGTTGTGCAATAGAACTGCAGTTGGTTACTAATATCGGTCCTCCATGACCATTTCAAATAACCTTAAAGAAATATCAAAAACAAGAAGTACTGGAAAACCAGTTAAGTGAAGACACATAAGCAATAGTTTTGAACAACTAGGTATGATAGAAACATAAGGTATTAAGATGACCTAAGAGTCTCTCATGTGTCTATGTGGAAATTAGTAAACCTTAATTTTTACAACCAAACCAATTATACTTTGTGACATGCAATTATACCTTAGAGAACTGCTTGCAAGCACATATACCCCCTTTCCCTTTTTGCATATGATACCTTTTAAGCTAAGAAGCTTCAGAACTATTCTCCAGAGAAATCTGAGACTGTCTCCCAGGCTATAGCCCTGAGTAAGACAATCAATAAAGCATTTACTAACCTACTTTGAGGTTGGCTTTTCTTTCAGTTGACAAAGTAATTTGACCAAGGTTGAGCTGTTGGGCAGATGTGGGTCCCAAACACAGGCCAGGTGCCTCTAAAGAGAGCAAGATGGAATCATTCATGTCAATCAGTGACATATGTCAAGCAGTGATGTAGGAAACCAAGGGCATTTCAGCTAAGAGCAGATAGCACTGAAACCAGCACAAGCTGACAACACCCAGAACTGATAACCAACAGAACAAGAGATGGTTTGCAAAGGCCTAGGACTCATTAAACTTTTTTTTTTAAGTGAGGACTTTTGCAGCAAACTGTCAGATTCTCCAGATGCTGACCCTTTCACGTGTGATCACATCAAAAAGGCAACTGCCAGATTGATCTCTGAATGTAGCAGAGAGTCTCCACTGCTTGAACCTAATAAGCAGCACCTTCAGAGAGGTGACCCAGATCAGACTAAAGACTCATCTAAACTGTTCACTTGTGGACTGACGTTGTGTTTGATTTGTTAACGACCTACTCTGCTGTATCTTGTTTGTTGTGTGACTTTATATTGTGTTTTGCTTTGTGTGATATGTAGGAAGCTAAGTTAAACATGTAATGAAATGGTATTGAGTTTGGAATCCTGAACCTCTTTTAAAATTATGTTAACCTTGTTTGATGATTGAATAAACTTGACATTATGGAAAGACACAACTCTTGTGTGTGCCTTCATAGCATGCTTGTGACACTCACCATGAGAGAGGCAGGGAGGAAGAGGGAACCAAAAGCTAATTTTTTCTCATGTTCACATTCTGTTCTTTTCCTTCTCCATCATACAAGGCATTGCCTTCAGTCAGTGTAGAAGAAAAGTTTTATGGATTTTTAGGTTAAAATAAGATGTTTCAAAGAACCTAGGGCTTGCCACAGAAGAACCCCTCAAACTCTTTGTCACACCTTGTCTGTTTGTTCGGTACTGTGTGTTCCCAGGACCAAACATGGCACCTGTCACTTAGAGGGCACTTGATAAATATTTGTGAAGTGATTGAATGAACCAATATGTCCTACTTCTCTCTCTCTAAATAAAATGTTTGAGGGACATTAAATGTTCACAATAGGCCTGCAAAATATTTTACATTACAATTATCCCTACTTTAGATATTAGGAAAGCAAAACTAGCAAATAACTAGAGCTGAAGTTCAAACCCAGAAAAAGATTCTTTGTCTAGATCTAGATCCTGGTAATGTCAGAGAGACAGCAATGCCCAGGACTCTGTCAGTATAGAAGAGATGCCCATCTACCCAGTTCTGGACCCAGATGAAATGAAAGCAGAAAGGTGGAAAGGAGGTCTCCACTCTCCAGTCTTCTGTTCTAAGGGCCTAGATGCTCCCCTATCCCCTTCCCCACATCCTCAAAGGAACAATGGAGTCTTTGTCAAAGATTAGTTGACCAGAGAGTTGAGGGTCCATTTCTGGGCTATCTGTTCTGTTCCATTGATCGATGTGTCTGTTTTTGTACCAGTACCATACTGTCTTGATGATTACAACTTTGTAATAGAGCTTGAAGTTTGGAATTGTGATGCTGCAAGCTTTGGTTTTCTTTTCCAACATTCCTCCGGCTATTCAGGGTCTTTTCTGGTTCCATATAAATTTTAGGAATATTTGTTCCATTTCTTTGAAAAACGCTGACTATATTTTGATATGGATTGCATTAAATGTGTAAATTGCTCTAGGTAGCATAGACATTTTAAATCATTGGCCATTGGCCAATTAATTCAACCTCCAGCCCTTCTCCCCTTCCTAGAGACCTGAAAGTTCCAACACTCTAACCACATGGTTGGTTATGCCAGCAACCAGTCCCATCCTTCAGGACATTCCAGAAGTCACCTAATTAATATAGACTCATGCATAGTTGAAAAGAGTTTGTTTTAAATATGAAGGAATTTAAGAAACAAAACTATAGAGAACAAACTGATGGTTGCTGGATGGGAGGTGGATAGGGTGATAGGGATTAAGACTGCACTTGTGATGAGCACCAGTTGTTGTATGGAAGTGCTGAATCACTAAATTCTACACCTGAAACCAGTATATTACACTATATGTTAACTAACCTGAATTTAAATATAAACTTGAAAAAAAGGGAAAAATATCAAGGTACCTTTATCATTCCTTTTTTAAACTTTATTTTATTTTTTTCAATGTTCCAAGATTCATTGTTTATGCATCACACCCAGTGCTCCATGCAATACGTGCCTTCCTTAATACCCACCAGGCTCACCAAACCTCCCACCCCCCTCACCTCCAAAACCCTCAGTTTGTTTCTCAGAGTCTACAGTCTCTCATGGTTCACTTCCCTCTCCGACTTCCCCCAACTCCCTTCTCCTCTTCTAATCTTTCATGAGTACTCTCTAGTTTTCTGAGTACATATTCTTTGCCTCTTTGGTTAGATTTCTTCCTAGGTATCTTATGGTTTTGGGTGCAGCTGTAAATGGGATTGACTCCTTAATTTCTCTTTCTTCTATCTGTGGCTGGTGTATAGAAATGCAACTGATTTCTGTGCATCAATTTTTATCCTGACACTTTACTGAATTCCTGTATGAGTTCTAGCAGTTTTGGAGTGGAATCTTTTGGGTTTTCCACATAAAGGATCATATCATTTGCAAAGGATGGGAGTTTGACTTCTTTCCTGATTCAGATGTCTTTTATTTCTTTTCATTGCCTGATTGCTGAGGCTAGAACTTCTGACACTATGTTGAATAGCAGTGGTGATAGTGGACAACCCTGCCGTGTTCCTGACCTTAGAGGAAAAGCTCTCAGTTTTTCCCCATTGAGGATGATATTCACTGTGGATTTTTCATATAGATGACTTTTATTATATTGAGGTATATACCCTCTATCTTTACACTGTGGAGAGTTTTGATCAAGAAAGGATGCTTACTTTGTCAAATGCTTTTTCTGCACCTATTAAGAGGATCATATGGTTCTTGCCCCTTCTTTAATTTATGTATTGTATCACATTGACTGATTTGTGGATGTTGAACCAACCTTACAGCCCAGGAATAAATCCCACTTGGTTGTGGTGAATAGTCCTTTAATGTACTGTTGGATCCTATTGGTAGTATTTTGGTGAGAATTTTTGCATCCATGTTCATCAGGGATATTGGTCTGCAATTCTCCTTTTTGATGGGGTCTTTGTGTGGTTTTGGATCAAGGTAATGTTGGCCTTATAAAATGAATTTGGGATTTTTCCTTTCATTTCTATTTTTTGGAACAGTTTCAGGAGAATAGGTATCAAGTCTTCTTTCATTGTTTGGTAGAATTCCCCTGGGAATCCATCTGGACCTGGGCTCTAGTTTGTTGGGAGATTTTTTATTATTACTTCAACTTCCTTACTGGTTATAGGTCTGTTCAGGTTTGCTATTTCTTCCTGGTTCAGTTTTGGTAGCTTATATGTCTCTAGGAATGTCTCCATTTCTTCCATATTGTCTAATTTGTTGGTGTATAATATTCTCATAACATGTTCTAAAAAATTTTTTTTGTATTGATTGTGATCTCTCTTTCATTCATAATTTTAATTTGGGTCTTTTTTTCTTTTTGATAAGTCTGGGCAGGGGTTTATCAATCTTATTAATTCTTTCAAAGAACCATCTCCTAATTTCATTAATCTCTTCTACTCTTCTTTTGGTTTCTATTGCATTGATTTCTGTTCTGATCTTTGTTATTTCTCTTCTTCCCCTGGGTCTAAGCTTTATTTGCTGTTCTTTCTCAGCTCCATTAGGTGTAGGGTTAGGTTGTGTATTTGAGACCTTTCTTATTTCTTGAGAAAGGCTTGCATTGCTATACACTTTCTTTGTAAGACCACCTTTGCTGCATCCCAAAGGTTTTGAATAGCTGTGTTTTCATTTTCATTTTTCCCCTGAATTTTAAAAATTCTTCTTTAATTTCCTGGTTGACCTATTCTTTTCTCAGGAGGATGCACTTTAGCCTCCATGTATTTGAGTTCTTTCCAACTTTCCTCTTGTGGTTGAATTCCAGTTTCAAAGCATTCTGTTTTGAAAATATTCAGGGAATAGTCCTAGTCTTTTGGTATGAGTTGAGACCAGATTTGTGACCCACTATGTAATCTCTTCTGGAGACTGTTCCATGTGCACTCGAGAAGAATGAGCATTCCCTCATTTTAGGAGGCAATGTTCTGAATATACCTGTGAAGTTCATCTGGTCCAGTATGTCATTCAAAGCCCGAATTCCTGGTTGATTCTGTGTTTAGATGATTGGTCCATTGCAGTGAGGGGGATGTTAAAGGTCCCTGCTATTTTTGTATTATTTTCAATGTGGTTCTTTGATTTTGTTATTTTTTAAATTTTTGTTTATTTTTTTAAATTTCTTTCCAGTGTTCCAGAATTCATTTTTTATGCACCACACCCAGTGCTCCATGCAATATGTGCCCTCCATAATATCGACCTCCAGGCTCATGCAACCTCCCATCCCCCTCACCTCCAAAACCCTCAGTTTATTTCTCTGAGTCCACTATCTCTCATGGTTCATCTCCCCCTCCAATTTCCCCCAACTCCCTTCTCCTCTCCATCTCCCCATGTTCTTCGTGTTATATCTTACGCTCCACAAATAAGTGAAACCATATGATAATTGACTATCTTTGCTTGACTTATTTCACTCAGCATAATCTCTTACAGTCCCGTCCATGTTGATACAAAAGTTGGGTATTCATCCTTTCTGATGGAGGCATAATACTCCATAGTACATATGGACCACATCTTCCTTATCCATTCATCCGTTGAAGGGCATCTTGGTTCTTTCCACAGTTTGGAGACTGTGGCCATTGCTGCTATGAACATTGGGGTACAGATGGCCCCTCTTTTCACTACATCTGTATCTTTGAGGTAAATACCCTGTAGTGCAATTGCAGGGTCATAGAGAAGCTCTATTTTTGATTTCTTAAGGAATCTCCACACTGTTTTCCAAAGTGGCTGCATCAACTTGCATTCCCACCAACAGTGTAAGAGGATTCCCCTTTATCCACATCCTATCCAACACATGTTGTTTCCTGTCTTGTTAATTTTGGCCATTCTAACTGGTGTAAGGTGGTATCTCAATGTGATTTTGATTTGAATCTCCCTGATGGCTAGTGATGTTGAACATTTTTTTCATGTATCTGTTAGCCCTTTGTATGTCTTCATTGGAGAAGTGTCTGTTCATGTCTTCTGTCCATTTTTTTTTTGACATGATTATCTGTTTTGTGTGTGTTGAGCTTGAGGAGTTCTTTATAAATCCTGGATATCAGCCCCTTTTCTGTATTGTCATTTGCGAATGTCTTCTCCTATTCCGTGGGTTGCCTCTTTGTTTTGTTGACTGTTTCCTTTGCTTTGCAGAAGACTTTGATCTTAATGAAGTCCCACAAATTCATTTTCACTTTTGTTTCCTTTGGCTTTGGAGACATATCTTGAAAGAAGTTGCTGTGGCTGATGTCGAAGAGGTTACTGCCTATGTTCTCCTCTAGGATTCTGATGGATTCCTGCCTCACTTTGAGGTCTTTTATCCATTTCAGTTTATCATTGTGTATGCTGTAAGAGGATGGTCGAGTTTCATTCTTCTACATATAGCTGTCCAGTTTTCAAAGCACCATTTATTGAAGAGACTGTCTTTTTTCCACTGTATATTTTTTCCTGCTTTGTCAAAGATTGGTTGATTTTGTTATTAATTGGCTTATATAATTGGCTGCTCCCATGTTAGGGGCATAGATATTTAAAATTGTTAAATCTTCTTATTGGATAGACCCATTAATTATTACATAGTGTGCTTCCTCATCTCTTGTTACACACTTTGGTTTAAAATCTAGTTTGTCTGATATAGTGAGTGCCACCCCAGCTTTGTTTTGAGGTCCATTAGCATGGTAACTTGTTTTCCACACCCTCATTTTAAATCTGGAGATGTCTTTGGGTTTAAAATGGGTCTCTTGCAGACAGCATATTGATGGGTCTTGGTTTTGTGGTTTTTTGTGGGGTTTTTTTGGTCCATTCTAATACCGTGTGATTTTTGATTGGGGCATTTAGCCCATTTGCAGTCAGGAAAACTATTGAAAGATATGAGTTTAGTGCCATTGTATTGCCTGTAAGGTGACTGTTACTGTATATTGTCTCTGTTCCTTTCTGATCTACATTACTTTTAGGCTCTCTCTTTGCTTAGAGGACCCCTTCCAATATTTCCATTAGGGCTGGTTTGTTGTTTGCAAATTCTCTTCATTTTTGTTTGTCTTATAAGCTTTTTATTTCTTCTTCTATTTTCAATGACAGCTTAGCTGGGTATACTATTCTTGGCTGTATAGTTTTCTTGTTTAGTGCTCTGAATATATCATAACAGTCCTCTCTGCCCTGCTAGGTCCCTGTGGATAGGTCTGCTGCCACTCTAATATTTCTACTGTTGTAGAGCTGGTTTCAGGATTTTCTCTTTGTCTCTGAATTTTGTAAGTTTTACTATTAGATGGCAGGGTGTTGACCTATTTTTCTTGATTTTGAGGAAGGTTCTCTATATCTCCTGGATTTTTATGCTTGTTTCCTTTCAGCAAATTAGGGAACTTCTCTGGTATAATTTTCTCCAATATACCTTCTGCCCCCCCTTCTTCTTCTGGAATCCCAAATATTCTAATACTGTTTTGTTTTATGGTATTACTTACCTCTCAAATCCTTCCCTCATGATCCCATAGTTTTTTAGCTCTCTTTTTTCTCAGCTTCTTTATTCTCCATCATTTGGGCTTCCATATCACTAATTCTCTCTTGTATTTCATTTATCCTAGCAGTAAGACCCTCCATTTTTTATTGTACTTCATAATTTTTTTAAATTTCAACATGGTTTCATTTTAGTTCTTTTATTTCTTTTATTTCATTTATCCTAGCACTAAGAGCATCCATTTTTTATTGCACTTCATATTTTTTTTTTAATTTCAACATGGTTTCATTTTAGTTCTTTTATTTCTCCAGAATGGGATTCTGTAATATCCTCTATGCTTTACTTCAAGCCCAGCTAGTATCTTTATAATCATCATTCTGAATTCTACTTCTGACTTCTTACTAATGTCCATGTTGATTAAGTTCATGGAAGTCAGTACTGCCATTTGTTCTTTTTGTGTGTATGTGGTGAGTTTTTCTGCTTCGTTGTTTTGTGCAGAGAAGAATAGTTGAATGAGAGAACAAAATGTTAAAAGTGTAACAATGACCCCAGAACAATATACAGTAAATGAATCAGAAGAGACCCACAACTGAGGGACAAAGGAAGGAAAAAAAAATGATCAGGCTGGTGAATAAAACAGAGCCACACATTTGATTTTGGTTGTATTTTGGTCTGTTAGAAAAAACTT
>NW_019154184.1:851107-866415 GCF_002288905.1 Enhydra lutris kenyoni | reverse complement strand
AAATGTTCATAATCATTAGCCATCAGGGAGATTCAAATCAAAACCACATTGCGATACAAACTTACGCCAGTTAGAATGGCCAAAATTAACAAGACAGGAAACAACGTTGGAGGATGTGGAGAAAGGGGAACCCTCTTACACTGTTGGTGGGAATGCAAGTTGGTGCAGCCACTTTGGAAAACAGTGTGGATCTTTCTTAAAAAATTAAAAATAGAGCTTCCCTATGACCCTGCAATTGCACAACTGGGAATTTATGCCAAAGATACAGATGTAGTGAAAAGAAGGGCCATCTGTACCACAACGTTGATAGCAGCAATGGCCACAGTCACCAAACTGTGGAAAGAACCAAGATGCCCTTCAGCAGACAAATGGATAAAGAAGATATGGTCCATAAATACAATGGAGTATTTCACCTCCATCGGAAAGGATGAAGACCCAACTTTTATATCAACGTGGATGAGACTGTAAGAGATTATGCTGAGTGAAATCAGTCAATCAGAGTCCACCATGAGTGACTGTGGACTCTGAGAAACAAACTGAGGGCTTTGGAGGGGAGGAGGATGGAGTGTTAGGTGAGCCTGGTGGTGGGTATTAAGGAGGGCAGGTATTGCATGGAGCACTGGGCGTGATGCATAAACAATGAATCTTGGAACACTGAAAAAATAAAATAAAGTTAAAAAAAAAGAAGTCAGTTGAAAAAAGGAAGAAAAAAATTTTAAATAGGAGAAAATGTGATCAGATGAGAGACTAGAACAAAGCCTTACACTAGATTTAGGGTATATTTTGGTCTGTTAGAAGAAACTGTATCCCAAAATTTTAAAGAAAGAAAAACTTTATAAATATCTATATCTATCTATCTCTCTCTCTATACACACACACACACACACACACACACAAATAAGGTTAAATATAATGATGAGATAGAATATGACTATAAAAATGGAAATTAATCAGAGGGAGAGATGAAACATGAGAGACTGTAGACTCTGAGAAGCAAAACGAGGGTCTTAGAGGGGAGGGTTCTGAGGGGGATGGGTGAGTCTGATGGTGGATATTAAGGAGGGCATGTATTGCATGGAGCACTGGGTATTGTACATAAACAATGAATTTTGGAACACTGCATCAAAAACTAATGATGTATTTTATTGTGACTAACCTAACACAATAAAAATTTTTTTAAATTAAAATTAAAATTAAAAAGAGATTTTTTAAAGAAAGATTTTGGTAAGAAGTTGGTTAAAATAGGAATTAGGAAATTTTCAGTAAAAATAGAAAAATAAAAAATAAAAAATTAATAAATTTAAATTTGAAAGACTAAGGAATCATGGGCAAATTCCATGAATTCTATGGGTTGTATTCCCCTAGCACTGGAGTTTGCAGTTCTCATTAATCAGTAAACTTGGTCTTGGCTGAATTTTCTGGCTGAATTTTCTTGCTGATTTTCTGAGGAAAGGGTTTACTGCAGTGATTTTCAAATGTCTTTGCCTGAGGTAGAATTGTACTACCATTGCCAGGAGCCAGGATAAGCAATCTGCTAGGGTTTGCTTTCAATAGTTTTTGTTCCCTGAAAGCTTTCCATATAGCTTTGGAGGATGAGAATGGAAATGGTGGCCTCCCAATCTCTGGCCCTGGCCACTTTCTTCGGTGAACCCTCAGAGAAAACCAGTCACTCTTGTCTGCCTAGTCTCCATGCTAATGGAGACTCATATCTGCTCATGTCTGCTGCACTCCATGCTCACCCACCCTGTGACCGAGTATTTCTACTTCTGGCACATGACCCTGTTTGGAAACTCCAAATCCAACAGATTCCTGCAACATGCTCCCATGTTGCTCCTCCCTGTGGAGAAAAAGGGGGGGTCTCCCTGCACCTGCCACTTGTGGGGTCCCCTGACTGTGCCAAGGATCATGGCTTCTGGTAACCCCGATCTGAGAGCCCACTCCTCGGCTCCATCTTTGCAGCTGGCTTCCTGGCTCTGATACCTAGGAGCTCTGCCACACTCAGGCACCCCTAGTCTTTCTGTGACCCTGAGGTTCCTGAGACCACAGGACTCCACCCTCTGCTTAGCTACTAGAGTGACATCCCTCAGTGGATCAGACTTCTGAAAGTTCTGATATTGTGTTGCACTGCTCTATCACTTGCTGATACCCAGCTGAAGGAAGCTCCCTTCTCCTGCGGTCTACCTACTGGTATATCGCCTCAGATTTTCTTTCCTGCATGTCCCACTTTCCAGAAAGTGCTCGCTTTTCTATTCATAGAATGCTGCTGGTCTTTTCTTTGATCTCCTATTGAGTTTGTAGGTGTTTGGAATGGTTTGATGACTGTCTAGCTGAATTCCTGGGACCAGATAAAATTTAGGTCTCATATTCTTCTTCCATCTTGCTCCTCCCTCTGTTTTACTTTTTTGTTTGTTTGTTCCTATATTGTTTATTTCTGGTCTAATCTTTATTATTTCCCTTCTTTTACTGGATTTAGGCTTTATTTCCTTTTCTTTTTCTAGTTTCTTAAGGTGTAAGTTTAAGTTGTATATTTGAGACTTTTCCTGCTTCTTGAGGTAAGCCAATATTGCAATACACTTCCCTCTTAGGACTGCCTTTGCTGTGTTGTATTTTCTTGTTCATTTGCTTCCATGTGCTTTATTATTTTGTCTTTAATTTCCTGGTTAGCCCATTCATCCTTTAAAAAAATTTTAATTAATATATAATGCATTATTTGTTTTAGGGGTAAAGGTCTGTGATTCCTCAGTCATATACAATTCACAGCACTTACCAAAGCACATGCCCATTTATTCTTTAGCAAGATGTTCTTTAACTTCTATGTATTTGTGGTCATTTCAATTTTTTTCTTGTGATTGACCTCAAGTTTCATAACATTGTGGTCTGAAAATAATCATGGTATATGATCTAAATTATTTATAATTGTTGAGACCAATTTGTGACCCAGTATGTGATCTATTCTGGAGAATCTTCTGTGTGCACTCAGAAAGAATGTGTATTCTGCTGCTTAATGATCAAATGTTCTGAATATTTGTTAAGTACATCTGGTCCAGTGAGTCATTCAAAGCCATTGTTTCCTTGTTGATTTCCTGCTTAGATGATCTGCCCATTGCTATAAGAGGGATGTTCAAGTCCCCTAGTATTATTGTATTATTATCTATCAGTTTCCTTATGTTTATTAATTGATTTACCTATTTGAGTGCTCCCAAGTTGGTGGCATAAATATTTATAATTGTCAGATCTTCTCGATTGAAAGAACCCTTAATTATGATAGAATGCCATTGTTTCAGTCTTTGTAACAAAATCTAGGGGCCCCTATGTGGCCCAATTGTTTGAGGGTCTGATCTTTGATCTCAACTCAGGTCTTGATATCAGGACTGTGAATTCAAGTTCCATATTGGATGCCACGCTGGGTGTGGATCCTACTAAAAAAATAAAATCTCGTTTTTCTGATATAAGTGTCATGCTCCACCATTCTTTTCATGTCCCCTAGCATGATAGATTATTCTCCATCCCTTTACTTTCATTCTGAAGGTGTCTTTAGTTCCAAATTGAGTCCCTTGTGGGCAGCGTATAGATGTGTCTTGCTTTTTATCTATTCTCATACACTATATTTTTCTTAATTTAATTTAATTTTTTCAGTGTTCCAAGATTCATTGTTTATGCATCAAACCCAGTACTGCATGTAATACGTGCTCTCCTTAATATCCACCACAAGGATCTCCCAATCCCCCACCCTTCTCCCCTCCAAAGCCCTGAGTTTGTTTCTCAGAGTCCACAGTCACTCATGGTTCATCTCCACCTTTGATTTCTCTCATCTCCCTTCTCCTCTCCTTCTCCCAATGTCCTCTGTGTTATTTCTTATGCTCCACAAGTAAGTGAAACCATATGATAATTGACCCTCTCTGCTTGACTGATTTCACTCAGCATAATCTCTTACAGTCTCATCCATGTTGATACAAAAGTTGGGTATTCATCCTTTCCAATGGAGGTGAAATACTCCATTGTATTTATGGACCATATCTTCTTTATCCATTTGTCTGATGAAGGGCATCTTGGTTCTTTCCACAGTTTGGTGACTGTGGCCATTGCTGCTATGAACGTTGGGGTACAGATGGCCCTTCTTTTCACTACATCTGGATCTTTGGGATAAATACCCTGTAGTGCAATTGTAGGGTCATAGAGTAGCTTTATTATTAATTTCTTTTTTTATTAGATTCTGAACCGGTTTTTATTTTTTTTCTTTTTCTTTATTTTTTAAAATTTATTTTCAGTGTTCCAGAATTCATTGTTTATGCAGCACACCCAGTGCTCCATGCAATATGTGCCCTCTATAATAACCAACACCAGGCTCACCCAACCCCCAAACCCCCTCCAGAACCCTCAGTTTCTTTCTCAGAGTCCACAGTCTCTCATAGTTCATCTCCCCCTCCAATTTCCCCCAACTCCCTTCTCCTCTCCATCTCCCCATGTCCTCCATGTTATTCCTAATGCTCCACAAATAAGCGAAACCATATGATAATTGACTCTCTCTGCTTGACTTATTTCACTCAGCATAATCTCTTCCAGTCCCATCCATGTTGATACAAAAGCTGGGTATTCATCCTTTCTAATGGAAGCATAATACTCCTTAGTATATAAGAACCAGACCTTCTTTAACCATTCGTCCATTGAAGGGCATCTTGGTTCTTTCCACAGTTTGGCAATTGTGGCCAGTGTTGCTATGAAGATTGGGGTACAGATGGCCCTTCTTTTCACTACATCTGTATATTTGGAGTAAATACCCTGTAGTGCAATTGCAGGGTCATAGGGAAGCTCTATTTTTAATTTCTCAAGGAATCTCCACACCGTTTTCCAAAGTGACTGCATCAATTTGCATTCCCACCAACAGTGTAAGAGGGTTCCCCTTTATCCACATCCTTTCCAACACATGTTGTTTACTGTCTTGTTCATTTTGGCCATTCTAACTGGTATAAGATGGTATCTCAATGTGGTTTTGATTTAAATCTCCCTGATGGCTAGTGATGATGAACATTCTTTCATGTGTCTGTTAGCCATTTGTATGTCTTCTTTGGAGAAGTGTCTGTTCATGTCTTCTGCCCATTGTTTGATGTGATTATCTGTTTTTTGAGTGTTGAGTTTGAAGTGTTCTTTATAGACCTGGATATCAGCCCTTTGTCTATACTGCGATTTGTGAATATCTTCTCTAATTCTGTGGGTTGCTTCTTTGTTTGTTGACAGTTCCCTTTGCTGTGCAGAAGTTTTTGATCTTGATGAAGTCCCAAAAGTTCATTTTTGCTTTCATTTCCTTTGCTTTGGAGATGTATCTTGGAAGAAGTTGCTGCGGCCAGTGTTGAAGAAGTTACTGTTTATGTTCTCATCTAAGAATCTGGTGGATTCCTGCCTCACGTTGAGGTCTTGTATTCATTTGGAGTTTAGCTTTGTGTATGGTGTAAGGGAATGGTCAATTTTTATTCTTCTACAGATAGCTGTCCAATTATCTCAGTACCATTTATTGAGGAGACTCTTTTTTTCCCCACTGTATCTTTTTCCCTACTTTGTCTAAGATTATTTGGCCATATAGCTGGAGGTCCATATCTGGGCTCTCTACACTGTTCCACTGGTCTATGTGTCTGTTTTTGTGCTAGTATCGTGCTGTCTTGGTGATCATGGCGTTGTAGTAAAGCTTGAAATCAGGCAACATAATGCCCCCAGTTTTGTTTCTCTTTTTCAAAATTTCCCTAGTAATTCAGGGTCTCTTCTGGTTCTATATACATTTTAGGATTGTTTGCTCCAGCTCTTTGAAAAATGCCAGTGTAATTTTGATTGGAATGGCATTGAAAGTGTAGATTGCTCTAGGCAGTATAGACATTTTTTTTAAGATTTTATTTATCTATTTGACAGAGAGAGATCACAGCAGGCAGAGAGGCAGGCAGAGAGAGAGAGGAGGAAGCAGGCTCCCCGCCGAGCAGGGAGCCCGATGCGGGGCTCGATCCCAGGATTCTGGGACCACGACCCGAGCTGAAGGCAGAGGCTCAACTCACTGAGCCACCCAGGCGCCCCCAGTATAGACATTTTTTTTAAGATTTTATTTATTTATTTGTCAGAGAGAGAGGGAGAGAGAGAGAGCACAGGCAGACAGAATGGCAGGCAGAGGCAGAGGGAGAAGCAGGCCCCCTGATGAGCAAGGAGCCCGATGTGGGACTCGATCCCAGGATGCTGGGATCATGACCTGAGCCAAAGGCAGCTGCTTAACCAACTGAGCCACCCAGGCGTCCCCCCAGTATAGACATTTTAACGATGTTAATTCTTCTGATCCATGAGCATGGAAGGGTTTCCTTCTTTTTATGTCTTCTTCAATTACTTTCACGAGTGCTCTGTAGTTCCTCCTTTACCTCTTTGGTTAGGTTTATTCCCAGGTATCTTATGTTTCTTGGTGTTATAGTAAATGGAATTGATTCTCTAATTTCCCTTTCTGTATTTTCATTGTTAGTGTATAAGAAAACAACTGATTTCTGTACATTGATTTTGTATCCTGCCACATAACTGAATTGCTGTGTGAGTTCTAGTAGTTTGGAGGTGGAGTCTTTGGGGTTTTCCATATAAAGTATCATGTAATCTGTGAAGAGAGAGAGTTTGACTTTTTCATTGTCAATTTGAATACATTATATTTCTCTTTGTTGTCTGATTGCTGTTGCTAGGACTTCTAGTACTATGTTGAAAAAGAGCGGCAAGAGTGTGCATCCTTGTCATGTTCCTGATCTCAAAGGGAAGGCTATCAGCTTTTCCCTATTGAGGATGAAATTCACTGTGGGTTTTTCCTAGATAGATTTTATGAAGTTAAGGAATGTTCCCTCTATCTGTATACTTTGAAGTATTTTAATCAGGAACAGATGCTGGGTTTTGTCAAATGCTTTTCCTGCATCCATTGAGAGTACCATGTGGTTCTCTCTTCTCTTATTGATTTGTTCTATCACATTGATTGATTTGTGAATGTTGAATCACCCCTGCATCCCATGGATAAATCCTACCTGGTCATGGTGAATAATCTTTTTAAGGTACTGTTGGATCCTACTAGCTAGGATGTTGTGGAAAATCTTGACATTCGTATTCATCAGGGATATTGGTCTGAATTTCTCCTTTTTGGTGGGGTCTTTGCCTGGTTTGGGGATGAGGGTAATGCTGGCTTCATAGAAAAAGTCTGGAAGTTTTCCATCTGTTTCTATGTTTTGAAACAGCTTCAGGAGAATAGATATTATTTTTTCCTTGAATGTTTGGTAAAATATCCCAGGGAATCCATCAGGTCCTGGGCTCTTGTTTTTTGGGAAATTTTTGATCACTGATTCATACTTCTTAGATATAGGTCTAATCAGATTGTCAGGTTGATTCAGTCTTGGAGGTTTATAAGTTTCCAGGAATGCATCTATTTCTTCTAAGTTTCCTAACTTACTCGCATATAGCTGTTGATAATAATTTCTGCTGATTATTTATATTTTCTTGGTGTTAGTTGTGATCTCTCCCTTTTATTTCATATTTTATTAATTTGGGACCTCTCTCTTTCCTTTTGGATTAGTTTGGCCAGTGGTTTATCGATCTAATTGATTCTTTCAAAAAAATAGCTTCTAGTTTTGTTGATGTGTTCTACTGTATCTCTAGTTTCTCTCTAATTGATCTCTGCTCTAATCTTAATTATTTCCCTTCTCATGCGTGGGGTTGGCTTAATTTGTTGTTGATTCTGCAGTCCTTTAACGTGTAAAAACAGCTGCTGTATTCTGGATTTTTCAATTTTTTTTTTTTTTTTTTGAGAGAGAGGCTTGGATGGGTATGTATTTCCCCCTTAGGACCAACTTTGTTCTATCCCATAGGTTTTGGACTGAAGTGTCTTCCTTCTCATTGGTTTCCATGAATTGTTTAAGTTCTTCTTTGATTTCCTGGTTGATCCAAACATTCTTATGCAAAGTGGCTTTTAGCTTACAGGTGCTTGAATTCCTTCCAAACTTTTTCTTTTGGTTGAGTTCCAGTTTCAAAGTACTGTGGTCTGAGAATATGCAGGGAATAATCTCAATATTTTGGTATTGGTTGAGTATTTGTGACCCAGTATGTGGTCTGTTCTGGAGAAAGTTCCATGTGCACTTGAGAGGAATGAGTATTCTCTTTTTTTTTAAAGGGTGGAATGTTCTGTATATATCTATTAGGTCCATCTGGTCCAATGTGTCATTGAATTGTTCACTCGTTCACTTTATTGATTTTCTGCTTGATTGATTTCTCTATTACTGAGAGTGGTGTGTTAAGTTCCCCTACTTAATGTATTCATATCAATATGACTCTTTATCTTGATAAACAGTTGTCTTATGTAGTGGGCTACTCCCATATTGGGGACATAAACATTTACAATTATTAGATCTTCTTGGTGGATAGACCCTTTAAGAATGATGTAATGTCCTTCTTTATCTTAGACTACAGTCTTTAGTTTAAAATCTAATTTATCTGATATGAAAATCACTACCCCAGCCTTCTTTGGAGGCCCATTGGCATGAAAGATGCTTCTCTATCACTCCACTTTCAGTCTGGATGTATCCTTAGGTTAAAAATGGGTCTCTTGTAGACAACATATGGATGGGTCCTGTCATTTTATCCAATCTGCAACCTTTTGCCATTTTATGGGAGTGTTTAGGCCATTCACATTGAGAGTGATTATTGAGAGATATGTTTTTATTGACATCATTTTGTCTGTGAAGTCCTTGTTTCTATAGATTGTCTCTGTAAATTTCTGTTCTATGACACTCTTGGTTTCTTTCTTCTTCTATAGAAGCCCCTTATTATTTCTTGTAGTGCCGGCTTGGTGGTCACGTACTCTTTTAAACATTGCCAGTCTTGGAAGCTCTTTATCTCTCCATCCATTTTGAATGTCAGCCTTGCTGGATAAAGTATTCTTGGCTTCATGTTCTTTTCATTTAGTGCTCTGAATATATCTTGCCAGCCCTTTCTGGCTTGCCAGGTTTCTGTGGACAGGTCTGATGTTATTCTGATGGGCCTTCCTCTGTACATAAGGAGTCTTCCCCCCTTAGCTGCTTTCAAGAGCTCCTGTCTAAAATTATGATTCATCATTTTCACAATCAGGTGTCTCAAGGTCTTTCTAGACTATGATCTTGGGGGTAAACCTTTCTGCCTCTAGGACATGAATGCTGCTTCCATTCCCCAGATTAGGAAAATTTTCATGGAAAATTTGTTCAAATCTATCCTCTAGTCTTCTTTCTTTCTCTTCCCCCTCAGAAATTCCAATAATTCTGATGTTGGAATGTTTCATGGTTTCATTTATTTCTATAATTCTGTTTTCATGGCTTCTAAGCTGTTTGTGCCAGGCCTCCTCCTGATCCTTTTTCTCTATCAGTTTTTCCTCTAGATCACTGATCCTATCTTCTGCCTCCTGTTACCCTAGCTGCTAGAGAATTTAGATTAGTTTGGAATTCATTGATAGCATTGTTAACATCTTCCCTGGTGGCTTTCACTTCTGTCCTAATTGATTCCATTTTGTTATTAATAGTTTTCTCCAACCTAGCCATTTCCAGTATAATTGTTAGCCTGAATTCCCTTTCCCACATACTGTTTATGTCCATATCCAATAGCTCTGATGGAGAGGGCACAGTCTCTGAATGTTTCCTCTGTTGGGCATTCCTCCTCCTAGTCATTTTGATGAGAGATGGCTGAGGGAATGTGTAGCTGAATGTATCAACCATGATCCAGGCAAGGTGCACCCTGGAACGCTTCTGAGCAATTGGGGGTCCACACCATAAAGAGAGAAAAAAAAGAAAAAAGGAAAGAGATAGAAAGAGACAGGGGGAAAAAAAAAAAAAAAACCAAGCAAAAAGGACCTCAAGTATAAGATTTATATACTACCAGAAAAAAAAAAATACACAGAAACACCGACAGAAGAAAAAGATGGGAGAGTGGTTATAAATTCTCATTGTGGGCAAGGAAGGTTATTTTGATTCTTCCTGAGTTTATCTGTATATCTTTGTTAAAGGATTCAACTTTCCTGAGATATAGGGGGATTAAAACTGGTATATATATATGTGTGTGTGTATGTGTATGTATATATATATATGTATATATATACATACATATATGTAATTGATTGGGGAAAGAGGATTGCCTTGAAGCTTATCTTTACATGAATATTAAAAAAAATAGAAAAGCAAAAAAAAAAAAACAACCCACAGGTATATGTATCAAAAAAGTTCAAGTTAAAAGGTTATTATGGAATTTGTTGTACTGAACCTCTCATTGTGATGGCAAATAGTTTAAAAATTGTTAAAAAATTAAAAAGAATGAGAATAGTGGGAATGAATTAAAAGTAAAAGTTGTATCTATGAAGTATACAGGTTTTAGGGCAATACCAGGAGCTTAATATCTTCTTTTCCCCTGACATTGGGGTTTTACAGTTTCATGGGGATCCTGTGGTGGTCTGACCTCCTTTTTATGGGTGGGGGTTGGCTTTCTGTGGGAAGGGCCTGTGGCATGGTTTTTAAAGCAGTCTTGCTAGAGTTGAGTCTTCCTGCCCCCTACCAAGGGCCTGGACTCTGAGGAAAGAGGTTTTTCAGGCTTTTGTTCTCTGGAGGTATTTTTTTTTTCTCACCTTGGTGGCTTTTGGCAGTTCTTCAAGGTTTAGAGGAAAGCAAACTGCACCCAAACTTCCGTCTCAGAGAGAAGCCTCAGTCTCTTCCCCTCTGAATTCTCCAGAGCACATAAACTTCCCCTGTGCCACCTCCAACAGGGAGAGCATGTCCCCAGCCACAGCCTCAGGGGTCACATGAGCTCCTGGTTTTACGCTGGTGCTACTAAAACCATGAGCAGTATTAGTACATTGAGCTGGCTTCCAGTGGCTGCCTTTGCCCTGCTGTCTGGGCAGGTCCAGACTGCTGGAGCGATTCCAACCAGAGATAGCATGCACTGAGATTTTCCTGTTGGCAGGGGCTGGCTGTGTTCAGACTCTCTCTGGTCCTAGAGAACACCAGCTCGCGCTCACACGGACCTCTCTCAGGGGAGGGTGTGTAGCCATGTGGACCGCGACTCAGAACCTGGTTGCACAGTGCACATATGCAGAGTGCAAAATGCTGTGGTTCTAGAGAGCGCCAGTTGGCATTCACAACAGACTCAAAGGCGCTGCCACCCAGATGCTCTCACATGGGCTGGTGGCTCAGGGACCAAGGCCTGGGTGCTTTGTCACACTATCTCTGGCAGGTGCCAGCAGTGGCTGTCCTGGGTCTGTGGGCCTAAGCCTGTGCCTCTAACTGCCAGATTCCACCAATTTCCCCTTAAGATCTTTTGCTCTTTTCAAGTGCTTTTAACCAGACTCCAAGTTAATGCTGGTTCTCAATCATAGGGCACTCTTGTATCGGGGTATTACTTTCCAGTGGGTCACTTCTGGTGGCTTCCTCCCCCTTTTGTTTATCTTCCAATATCAGTCTGATGTTTCCATTCTGCTTTGCCTGTCCACTGGCATCTTCTGCTCCCATAGAGATCCAGAAGTGTGTAATCCTACATCTCAGGCTGATTTCATGTGTGTTCAGAGTGATCTGTTAGATAATAAACTCACTTTAGGGGACCAGTTGAAACAGTGTCTCCTACTTCTCTGCCATCTTGACCCCCTCCCTCTATTTATTTATTTATCTTACCCTCACTGAAGTTCTTTCTTTCTGACTGGACATGAGAACAAGATTAAGTGGACCAGTGCTGGCTTTATTTCTTTATAAGCGATAATTTGAGTCTTTTTTTTCCATTCAGTATGGTTGCTAGTTCATAATAAATTCACAAAAAGCTATACAAGGAAATACCTACTGATAAGGCATCTGCCAATCAATTCATGTTTTAAGGTTAAACTCTACCCAATGGCACTATGTCATTATAGGCATTCAACTTTTGTTTTCTTTTTTTCAAGTTTACCAGTTCTTTAGTATTTCTTTTTCCTAGCAAAGGATGGTATATGATCACAAAGTAAGGCCTAAAGGCCATTTATAGTTGCTCCCAGTATTATGCTGCATGGGACTCTTTTTTTTTAATTTTTTAAATTTATTTTCAGTGTAACAGTATTCATTGTTTTTGCACCACACCCAGTGCTCCATGCAATCCGTGCCCTCTCCAATACCTACCACCTGGTTCCCCCAACCAGGGGAACCCCACCCCCTGCCCCTTCAAAACCCTCAGATTGTTTTTCAGAGTCCATAGTCTCTCATGGTTCACCTCCCCTTCCAATTTCCCTCAGCTCCCTTCTCCTCTCCATCTCCCCATGTCCTCCATGCTATTTGTTAGGCTCCACAAATAAGTGAAACCATATGATAATTGAATCCCTCTGCTTGACTTATTTCACTCAGCATAATCTCTTCCAGTCCCGTCCATGTTGCTACAAAAGTTGGGTATTCATCCTTTCTGATGGAGGCATAATACTCCATAGTGTATATGGACCACATCTTCCTTATCCATTCATCCGTTGAAGGGCATCTTGGTTCTTTCCACAGTTTGGCGACAGTGGCCATTGCTGCTATAAAATTGGGGTACAGATGGCCCTTCTTTTCACTACATCTGTATCTTTGGGGTAAATACCCTGTAGTGCAATTGCAGGGTCATAGCAAAAATAAACTTTTGGGACTTCATCAAAATCAAAAGCTTCTGCACAGCAAAGGAAACAGTCAACAAAACAAAGAGGCAACCCACGGAATGGGAGAAGATATTTGCAAATGACAGTGCAGACAAAAGGTTGATATCCAGGATCTATAAAGAACTCCTCAAACTCAACACACACAAAACAGACAATCATATCAAAAAATGGGCAGAAGATATGAACAGACACTTCTCCAATGAAGACATACAAATGGCTATCAGACACATGAAAAATGTTCATCATCACTAGCCATCAGGGAGATTCAAATTAAAACCATATTGAGATACCACTTTACACCACTTAGAATGGCCAAAATTAGCAAGACAGGAAACAACATGTGTTGGAGGGGATGTGGAGAAAGGGGAACCCTCTTACACCCTTGGTTGGAATGCAAGTTGGTGCAGCCACTTTGGAAAGCAGTGTGGAGATTCCTCAAGAAATTAAAAATAGAGCTTCCCTATGACCCTGCAGCTGCATGGGACTCTTAAGAGCTGATATAAACCATACTGAATAATGTCAAATGGAACCATACCTGATCACATTAAAATAGTCTCCAATACCTTCTTCTTGGCTGATTTTGTGTTGATCTTATTAAAATTACAGTACAAAAGATTGCAGTTTTTGTAGACTTGTAGTTTTAGGGGATTGTTGTGTTCATATGGATATATTTTCATTCACCAATTGTCTCTATATTAATGTTCTTTGTATAAACATGGCTGACAAAATTTTAAAAGGCACAAAAGGGTGAAAATGAGAAAGTTTTTAACTTTCAGTGAAGAATACCAAAGCAAGTATCTTTCATGAAGAAAAGCAGAGAAAAATGTTCAGTAACTCATGAGCAACTTGAGCTAAAACAAACACCTTACATCAATTAGAATTACAAAAATTAACAAGACAGCAAACAACAAATGTTGGAGAGGTTGTGGAAAAAGGAAACTTCTTACACTATTGGTGGGAATGCAAGGTGGTGCAGCCACCTTGGAAAAGTGTGTGGAGATTCCTCAAAAAATTAAAAATAGAGCTACCCTATGACCCGGAAATTGAACTACTGAATATTTACTCCAAAGATACAGATGCAGTGAAAGGAAGGGCCATATGTATCCCAATGTTCATAGCAGCAATGCTCACAATAACCAAACTGTGGAAAGAGCAGAGACGCCCTGTAACAGATGAATTTATAAAGAAGATGTGGGCCATATATACAATGGAATATTCCTCAGCCATCAGAAAGGATGAATACCCAACTTTTGCACCAACATGGATGTGACTGGGGGAGATTATGCTGAGTGAAATAAGTCAAGCAGAGAAAGTCAATCATATGGTTTCACTTACTTGTAGAATATAAGGAATAGCATGGAGGACATTAGAAGAAGTAAAGGAAAAGTAAATTGGGGAAACTGGAGGGGGAGATGAACCATGAGAGACTGGACTCAGAAACAAACTGAGGGTTTTAGAGGGGCAAGGAGAAATGGGTGAGCCTGGTGGTGGGTATTAAGGAAGGCATGCATTGCATGGAGCACTGGGTGTGGTGCATAAACAATGAATCTTGGAACACTGTATCAAAACCTAACAATATATTTTATGGTGACTAACACAACAATACAAAAATGCTCAAATAAAATGAATGACTGAGAAAAAAAACCCACAAAATAAAAAACAAGCAAAAAAGCAAACTTCTCTTCATCTAGGTCCCGGGGCTTGAGGAGAAAATGACTTTTCTTAATCACATGCTTCATGTAAATTAAAATGTAAACCTGTACATACATATGTTTGGTTTAACAGTTGGACCCATTTTTTTTAAGTGAGTCAATTAAAGGAAAACAAAACCAAAATACCTTCATAAACAAAGAACTCCACCTGTAGCCTCTGTCCTTTTTACCATCAAGTGGGGCAAAATGTCTGATAAAATGTAAAATGCAGCAGGTCACCTGGGTGGCTCAGATGGTTAAGCGTGCTTCAGCTCAGGTCATGATTCTAGCATCCTGGGATCAAGCCCCTCATTGGTCTCCCGGATCAGCAGGGAGTCTTCCTCTCCCTCTCTCTGCTTGTCCCCCTGCTCATGCTCTTTCACCCAGTATCTCTCTGTCTCAAATAAATAAACAAACAAACAAACAAATAAAATCCTTTAAAAAATTTCTTCAAAAAATGTAAAATGCAGCATATGCAATCATGTAATCTAAAAACTTTTCATGATAACTTGTCACAAATTGCATTTGACAGCTCACCACAACAATGGAAAACTGTCCCCTTGTTGGTTCACACAGTACTTGAGACCCAAAGTGAGGTCACCAGTAAAATGATCTGGATAAATAGTCTGCAGCTGTGCTTAGCCAACTAGCTCCACCCTCTCTCTGAGTGTGAGCTGACCTGGGACACTGCTTTTTCTTGCTTCTTTGTGGGACTATTATCCCCAGGCAGGTAGTTGGGCACTTCTGTGTTCTGTTCTACTTCCACAGGTATATCTTGGAATGGGACCAGCATCTCTTCCCCAATTTCACTTTTCACAACATGCTGAGCCTTCATAACCTTGATTGATGCTATTACTGATGCCAAGACCTCTGCTTTCAAATCCAAATGGATCCACACCACACATCTTTAAACAGCCATTTGAAAAATAAAGCTAATAACACCTTTAATTTTTTTTAACTTTAAAAAT
>NW_019154184.1:818818-841107 GCF_002288905.1 Enhydra lutris kenyoni | reverse complement strand
GGTATGTGCTATGGTGAGTGCTGTGAAGTGTGTAAACCTGGCGATTCACAGACCTGTACCCCTGGGGATAAAAATATATGTTTATAAAAAATAAAATTAAAAAAAAGTTTTTGAAAAGAAAAGGGCGCCTGGGTGGCTCAGTGGGTTAAAGCCTCTGCCTTCGGCTCAGGTCATGGTCCCGGGATCCTGGGATCGAACCCCGCATCAGACTCTCTACTCGGCAGGGAGCCTTCCTCCCCCTCTCTCTCTGCCTGCCTCTCTGCCTACTTGTGATCTCTGTCTGTCAAATAAATAAATAAAATCTTTAAATGTATATATATATATACACACACACACACACACACACATATACATATATATATTAAAAATATACTACATATATATATAAACAAAAAGACCAAGAAAGACAGAGCAGGAAGCAGGAAAAATGGATGTCACACAATGGACCTAGGAGTACTTACAAAGAAATGTTTAGCCCTAGTACCTGCAAATCAATATGCTGGGTATGTGTGAAAGTAGTTTTGGGATGTATGTAAGCAGCACAGAGGGTAGGAACATCTGTGAATGTGCATGATTGTGTGCCTTTGTGTCTATATATCATCTTGTATGTAGAGTGATATGGTTGTATGTGCACTCAAAGGAGTGCATGTGTGCAAAGGAGTATATGAATGTGACAGATTGTAGACACTTTAATACCTAAGGAGATGAATGTAAACATTGTTAGTGTGGTTGATGTGCAGGTTTAATCGAATATATGCATATGTAGGTCATAGGAGAGTTTGTATGTTCAGGGGTATGTACTTGTGGATATTTCGTGGTTCTGTGTTTGTATACACATATTATTCACGCACACATATCCGGGGTATGTGTGTATAATCAAGGAACAGGTTGAATTGAGTATGTAGTAGTATGAATATGGAATAGTAAATTTAGAGGACTCAATGTGTATGCAATCTAAGAGAGTGGTGACTCACTCAGGGTTGTGATTCTAAGGGTACTGTGCTCTGTTCCTCTGGACTAGTGAAAAGAGGTTGAGTGTTATGGAAATGGGTAGCATGGCTGTTCTGAGGCTGAGGCATACAAAGCTACTGAACACATAACACTTATCTCCTTCAGGAGTGAGACTGTGTCTGTGCAAGAGCCAAACTGGCAGCTAGTTTAGAGGACAAGAGGGACATTACCTTCCTCCAGAATCAGGGTTGTTGCAGCCTCATTCCATGGCTCTTCCACCTCATGAACAAACAAAAGAGGCAATGAAGATGAGCTCACAGTCCTCAACTAGTTTCCCTTATGCTCCCCTCTCTGACACCTTCTCCTCCTAGCAGCACCCTTAGTGTTTTGGGTTTTTTTAGATTTTATTTATTTATTTGAGAAAGTGAAAGCACATACAAATGAGTGGGGGAAGAGGAGCAGAGGAAGAAGAAGAGGAAGAAGCAGACTCCCTACTGAGCAGGGAGCCTGGAGGAAGGGCTCAATCCCAGGACCCTGGGATCATGACCTGAACTGAAGGCAAACACTTAACAACTGAGCCCCCCCAGATGCCTCAACACCTCCTAGTGCTCATTAACAGCAAGTTCCAAGTTGGCATCTAGAGTCAATGGATGGCTGTGGTGTTCCCTGTGATGTCTAGAGTTGTTGTGTTTCCCCAAGCAAGAAAGGCTGGTGGAAGATGGGGAGGATGCCTGAGAAGATCCCATCCCTCCAACTGAGACTCAGCCTGCTAGATAATTTCCTCAGTGAAAAACTTATCTGAGACCTACTTAATTGCCTCATCACTCCTCTCCTCCAGTACACAAAGTTCTTCTGTCCTATCCTATCCCTCTGCCCCTTCTCCCTTTCTCACTTCCCCTGTTTAGGCCTGGGCCAGATGCCCACTTTACCCCTTCCTCTCAGAAAATTGGGGACGAAGTCAATGTATGTCTAGGGAGAGAGTTGTTGTTGGAGGAGTCTCATAGCCTGGGGCCAGGACAATAGTCTGGATCCCTTATTTGGTCCCCTTCTCTTGCTCTATAGAATGCCAAACTCATCTTCTACTGTTCTAAATTCTTCTAGTGGTCAGAGCTCCAGAAGCTTTTTCACCATATGGCCCAGGATGCAGGCCTGTGATTTCTGAGAAATATCTGGAAGTTTTTGTAAGGGTGCTTTTAATAGTTGAGACTAGACAAAGGTTTAGGGTAAGAGCCTGGGCTTTGGATTCTTTTACACATTTCTGGCTCTCTTAGATTCTTGACAGGATTCATGGCATGGTTGATAACACCTGGCATGGCCCAAAGGTAGCTGAGCTTTAGCCCTGGGTCCAGTTTATCTTGTCTCCTTTTTGCATAGAGAAAACATGTTCTGCAAAGTGGACATCTTCCTCTTCCAGCTTGTCAACTGTATTCATTGCAAGTGGCTGAATTAACATAGAGCCACAGCCTTATATATTGGCACACAGGCCCAGGAACTTCCTCCTTGGCATCACCTCCACGTTTTAGGGTCTGACATCAACAACAGCTGGAACAGGTTTGAGTTGGCCAAGTTGGGATGATCTTTGAGTTGGGTCCAAGATCTAGATGGTCTCATATTCCCCAACTTTTACACTAGGAGTATAAATATAGGGGATAGAACCCTGACCAGGGAGTTCAGGAAATTTGGTCCTTCCCAATTCTGCCAGCTGAGACAAATCTCTTGCCACTCTGGCCTCAGTTTCCTATATCTACAATATCAATTTATTGTAACTTGCCCTGTCCTCTTCCCAGGGCATTTGGAGTTTGTATATAGGCATGTCTACATGCAAAATAAACTAGATGATGTATAGGCCCGATCAGAGGCCTGAACAGTGCATTTGGATGGTGGATATTCTTGCAGAATAATACACAAATGGTTGATCTTGTCTTGAACTGATAGCATAATTGATTTTTGAAATATCCCATACAGCATATTGCCTCTTAAGAGAAATAGCTAATTCTAACCTTAAGCCCCTTCTCAAATAGTTTCCACATTCTTTTGGACTTTTGTGGCTGGCTCAGATTATTCAAGCAACATCTGGGGACATCTGGCTTGGAGAAAAATGATGAAGATCCTCCCTAAACCTTTTCCTTCCCTATTTTTTTTTCTTTCCCAGAATATACTGTCAACTTGCTATCCTATTTTCCAGGGTTCTAGATTAAAAGGGTGTTGCCCTTCTCTTTAGAATTAAGGCCCAAGCAGTGGATGATCTGGATTACTGGGATGAGGACAAGAGGGTTTGCCTTTAGGGCCCCTTTGAAAACCTGGGGATTTGTACCCTAATGTTTTCTAGTCCAGGATCATTTGATCATTTGATGTGAGAGACATTGGAAAGGCCTTTTATTCCCAATTTTCCCTACTGACCTATCAGAGTACCTGAAAATCTACTCACAGGAAGTATTCTTTTGTGTTAAGAACTCATGGTTACAGAATGCCCCTGGTAGCATTTTTTCTCCCTTCCTCCTCCAGGTCAGGAGAATATAGCAGTGTCCAACTTGTTGGTGTCTCTCCCTTTAGTTTCTTCAGCTCCATAGATGTGGCGGTAGAGAGAAGAGAGGAAGTTCCGTTTTCCTCTCCACCTAGAGACGGTGGCCTAGATGGGTCCTGAGCTCCCTGTACCAACTGTAAGAGCCTACCTCACTAACTCCTATTTAAGGAGGGCCATATTTATTAGGTACCATTTTGGTGGAGTATTTTCATGGAAATTTGAAGAAAACCTTCACATTTTGGCTTTCTACTCACTGAGGAGCCAGGCCCTAATGTATCTAGTTGTTGAGATGCCATCCTTTAGTTAGATTAGATGGTTTTTCAGAGTCCACAGTCTCTCATGGTTCACCTCCCCTTCTGATTTCCCCCAACTCCAATCTGAGGGGTTTGAAGGGGCGGAGGGTGGGAGGTTGGGGGAGCCAGGTGGTGGGTATTAGAGAGGGCACGGATTGCATGGAGCACTGGGTGTGGTGCAAAAACAATGAATACTGTTATGCTGAAAATAAAAAAAAAATTAGATGGCAGTCCCACAAGGAAAGAGGTGCCCAGCTATAGGTTCAGCTCCACACTTTTTTAAAGCTTCCTCTGCACCATCTTTGTTTCTTTCATTTGTTCCCTTAACTTCTTTGTCCCTTTACTGTTATTCACTCCTCTTTCCCCAACAATCTTCCCCACCATCCTTTCACTATTTAGCTTTCTGCTTGTCACTTCTTTTTTAATTTTTTTAGAATTTTTTAAAAATATTTTATTTATTTATTTGACAGACAGAGATGACAAGTAGGCAGAGAGACAGGCAGAGAGAGAGAAAGGGAAGCAGGCTCCCTGCCGAACAGAGAGCCTGATGCGGGGCTCGATCCTGGGATCCTGAGATCATGACCTGAGCTGAAGGCAGAGTCTTAACTCACTGAGCCACCCAGGCACCCCAGCTTGTCACTTCTTGATCACAAGCATCCAAAATGGGTGTTCACAAATTCATTCAATTACACAGCTGTATAAAAGATGGTTTTCTAACTCCTGGAGGGAAAACCAAGCAAGGTGGAGAGGATGAAGATGTTGTAGAGCAATTCAGTGTTCCCAGGGCCTCCTGGGAGGAGGAATTCCAGTGAGACTCTAGAGATTAAGCTTGCCAACCTCATTTGAGAAAGACCCTTCCCCGTTTCTTTTCTCTAATCTTCCCTTCCCTTCCTTTCATTTCCCTGTCTTTGCTCCTTAGAAAATCCCTTGATTTCCTTTAACAAAACCCCCCTCAACTGGGAGTGCCTTTCAAGATGATGGGAGTGTAATGAATTAAAGAATTACTTTCCTAAGTATAGAAATGTCTCTCCTCTCACTCAGTGCTTCCCTAAGTCAAAAGAGGGAAACAAAAAACAGGTCCATTCCCACTGTTTCATTGGGTCTCCTCAGAGACAGATGGTTACTGCCAAAACCAATGAGTGAGTGATGAGTGGTTGAGTTGGATAAGATGGAACCCCTGCTGGCAGAGAAGAAGCAGTGCACAGTGTGCTGGACCCTGAGTTAGGAATCTAGAGACCTTTATAGGCCCATGGGAGAGAGGTAAGGAGGGAGGGAAAAGGGAGGAAGAAAAAGAAGGAGGACCACAGGAAGAGGAATTGAGAAAGAGAGAAAAAGTGGGCTCCAAGCTATTTCCCACAGGTTCCTTTCTCATTTGGACATGGGATCCAGGCCTAGCATGGGTAAGATGGGCAGAAATAACACCTGTGGTCATGGGACGGGCACAGGAGTACTTCTGTATTCTGTGCTCTGAGCATCCTGGTAAGATGAGAACCCCAGAAATCCAATTTAGGCCCGTACATAGTATCTCAATGCATCAAAAATAAGGGGTGAGAAAGCAAAACTTCAGTTAGAGAAACTTTATTTGGTCACCTTCATGCCGTGAAGCGCTGCTGGCTGATTATTTTCCACTCAATTAGGTGAATCAAGCTGACCTAAACTGACCAAATGGTGTGCTTAATTTTAATGTCATATAGACAATAACTTTTTCCTGTCCTCAGTTTTCCTATTAATAGTAGTTTTATGTATGGTGACTATTACTTATATAATAACAACACTACAGAATTATTTCTAAAGCTATCTTCTCTGGTTCTGGCTGTCACCCAACCCACCCCTAACTCCAAAACTAGCTCAGAGATAGAAGAGGGCTGGATTCCTTTTTAAATTTCAGTCTTTGTCATTCTGGTAAAGATGAGGAAGTATTTATCTGCAACAGGGCAGCTGCTAACCCAGATGGTCTTTACAAATTGCTCCAGATGGTGTAGTACCCAAAATTGGAATCAGATCCCCATGCTGTCACCTCTGACCAACATCCAAACTCCTCATCCCCGACAGGCTGAATATCTTTCAGGTTTTCTGGCTCTATGGAGTTGACTAGACTTCCCTTTTTCCTCCCATTCCAGCTTCACTCTACCCCTCATCCTCATCTTGGCCCAGATGCATTTCTAGAATGAATACTTATGTTCAACACCCCATGTTTTGTTCTTTCGTCCTTCTGCTCAGGTGGTTTTGACCCTATCCTTCCTTGAGTTTTGATTTTTCTACAACATAAGAACATGTATGGTATAAATCAGCTAAAACCCATGTAAGAACCCCCAACAGGAGAAACAGCAAATGTCTCAAC
This sequence comes from Enhydra lutris kenyoni, assembly GCF_002288905.1. Classification (NCBI taxonomy): domain Eukaryota; kingdom Metazoa; phylum Chordata; class Mammalia; order Carnivora; family Mustelidae; genus Enhydra; species Enhydra lutris. The sequence continues at coordinate 834,998 of NW_019154184.1, read as the reverse complement.
ATGGGCTCTTATGTAAACTCAGTCTGAACCCTGGCTTCCTACTTCAAGTCCTGTATCTAATAAGCTGTGGGATTTGGACAAAATCCGTCTCAGATTATAGTGATTTACAAGTTGCTGGGTGCTCAATTACTGTTATCCAGTCACTGGACACGGGCATTATTAGGGGATGGAAGGAATTGAGCATAAAGGGTGATTTTGACTAGAATGATCTTAGATCCCTTTATCACTGAGATTCCTTTTTTAAAGATTTTATTTATTTATTTGATACGGAGAGAGAGGATATAAACAGGTGAAGAAGCAGGCAGAAGCGGGGGAGAAACAGGCTCCCCATGGAGCAGATAGCCCAATGCAGGACTCAATCCCAGGACTCTGGGATCATGACCTAAGCTGAAGGCAGACATTTCACCAGCTGAGCCACCCAGGCACCCAAAACAGTGAGATTCTAAGTCAATTAACTTCTTCTCTCAGAACATCAATTTATATTTAAAATGGAGTTAACTTTCCCTGTCCTGCCAACCTCAAAGACCTATGGGGCGCTAGAGCCATCTGGGTGGTAATCTGTGATGGCCAGATTGCCCCTGCAGTCTAATTGAGTGTTAATATGTTGAAAGGTAAGTGAAATATATATACTACTCCACGGATATAAAGAGCTTAGTCAATGAATTTTAGAATCATCTAAGCTCCAAAATCAGTCAGAGGGGCAGGTCCAAGGGAAAATAGTATGTGTTCTGGGCCTGAGGAGAGGGGTAGTGGAAGAGGAAACTGTGGTCTGAGACCTTGGCTTGGGAAAGAGTGTCTTACTCTGTTTCCAGGAGTTCTGAGCCAACTAGGAAATTAATTTTCAAGATTATTTTATTTAAACATAATTTGCATAAATTCCACCCAGCCCACAAAATATGTTTCCCCCAGCGCTTTTGATTTTCCATCTCATCATCACCTTTCTTTTCCTCTCAACTAGTTTTCTAAATACCCCTTCCCTCTCCAGCCTGAAACTAGCTCACTCAGGGCCCCATCCTTTGGACAGATTCCTGGAACTCGAAACCCAAATGAGAGAGAAATGAAGAAAATTCTTCCTGATTTGTTCTTGAGCTTCTGCCCGATTTGTAGTCATCTGCTCCCATTTTCATTCCAGAACCAGGCTAGGGCCAGCCTCATTTTCCTGGCAACCCAACTCCTCTCCACCTTTTCTTCTACCCAGGCATCCAGCCAGAAGTCAGATAGGGGTCAAAAGTAATGATTCATTGGAGGGTCCAAGCAGGGGGCTCTGGTATAGGTATGAATTTCTATTCCCAGATAAGACATGCTGTCAGTTCTTGGCAGATGACACAAAACCCATCCCCATTTTCCTATTCTGCCTGAAACTAAACCTTCCTTTCCTCTGACTTACAATGTAGAGATTTCCTGCTAGGAGCTAAATAAAAAAAGCTTTAGGAGGTCAATTAGAGTGCTGTAGGTGTTTAAATGGGGAAAGGCCCAGCATCTTAACCTCCAAATAACTTCTTAAAACCCCTACTGAAGGAATCTGGAATGAATATCCACCTTTCCAGCCCTGAGTTCTGGGTCTTCGGATCTGGCACAGAAAGGCCTGTGCCAGGATGTGAAGCCAGTTCTTAACATTCCAAATGTGGTAATCAAACATTTGGTAGACAGCCTGCCCAGCTGCACAGGCCCAAGGAACAGCTTTTCGGAGGTGGTTCAGAAAATGAAGGTATGAATCAACCTCTTCAAAGCCCTTTTAAGAGGCCTGACTCTGGCTTCCAAACTGTCTGCTGTCTTGACTCCCCCACTTTTCCCGGTGAAGATGAGGGATAACACGTAGTTGGGTCCTGTTTTCTGCCAGCAGAAGGTGGGGCTATGTAGACATTCTGTGGATTATTCCTAGAAGATGACCTTCCTTTCCCTTCATCCTTCATGGGAGGAAGGGAGAGCAGTGTGTGGCTGGAAGTTCCACTTTCCAGGAACAAGGCCAGTAGATGAAGCTGAGACTCTCAGCCACTATGTGGCAGCATTTACCTACTTTTCTGTGCACGGTTAATGGTTTTGTCCAAAGCAAACTGAACTTAAAACTCTGAAAACTTTTTAGGGATTTAGTTCTGACTTGGTTACTAATATGACAGGGGATGTTGGGAAAAATCCCTTGACCTCTGTGTCTCAGTTTCTAATTTTATGAACTGGGAAGCAGATGGGGTCCCCTAAAATCTCTTCCAGCTCCATTATCCTGTAAATATGAGTGTACTCTGATAATCATCTGAGTGATGGAATTTGGGGCCTTTGGGCTACAGAGGATAAATGCAGAAAAAAATCACAAGGGCCAAGTTATGTGTGTAAAGTTGGGAGTGAGGGGGACATGGGTCATGGAAGTGGGAGGACTTTCTAACATATGGACCATGATTTCTCCTGAGCCTTTAGGTAACAGGAAAAAGATGATGGAGCCATTCATTTGCTGAGTAAACACTGACCACAAAATTGGGGCCTGTCACTGTGTGATGAAGGTAAGGCTGTGGTGGTATGTGGGAGTGGAGTGGATGGTGGGTGGGACACCAAAGTGAATAAACCCCAAAGGTGGGGAAGTAAATGAGTAAACAAACAAACAACCAGTACACAAGGGTGAATGGACTTCTTGCTAATTAGAACTAAAATCTGCTGGGGAGATGGAGAAGAAGAAAGGATAAATTCTGTCAGGGTGGTAAGGAAGGTCTTACAGAGAAGGAATAATTTTAGTTAGGTTTTAAAAGATGAACAAAAAAACACACACAAAAAAATTAAAAGATGAACAGGGGTGTGTGTGTGTGTGTGTGTGAGACTTGTAGAAAGGGAGGGAAGGAGGGGAAGAAAAACCAGGCATTCTAGGCAGAAGGAGTATCTTAAGGAAAGATGGGGATAGGTTCATTTATGCTGTTTGGGGGAAAAGGGAGTTATTTTGGGTGACAGGAATAGAGTGGGAAAAGAGTTTGCAAAACTGGTTTGGGGCCAGATTCTTGGTTTAGGGAGCCCTTTTCACATGTCCAGCTCTGTACAGGTTGTAGGGAACATTTTCAAGATGTGGATAGGGCTCTAGTTCTTCAGGTTGGGGAAACAAGACCCACTCTCTCACACATATAAAAGACTACCAAAGAAAGAGGGTCTTGGAGGGCACACTGAGGCATGGTGGTCTTCCTGCAGGAGTATTCCCTCCTCTACTTTCTCCTGCAACCCAGATGGTAAAAGCTTTAAAATCTGACCTATGAAGAACAGGAAGGCCTGCCTCAAGAATAGGGCAGCCATCCAAGAACTGACTGACTGCTCTACTATGGCTATGTTATCAGGTTAGTTTTCAGTTTGTTTCCAGTTAGACCTCACTGGACAAGGGTACAACAACAAAAGGGTTGAGGCACTATAGGATCTGGCATCAGTCCAATTAGAGTAACAAAGCAGGCTGGATTTAGGTTAGATTTACAGAAGGAAGAAATCTGTTCTCTGAGAAGTGAAAAATCTGGTAACCATGAGAGGTTATAACATGCATTTGGTCAATCACTGATGAGTGTGCCCACTCTGTGCCAGATACATAGCTGGAGGGGAGAAGTGCAGGGTAGGGGGTTGGAATGATAAATCAGACATGACTCAGCATGTTCTCAACATTTATGTTGTTTTAAGCCACTAAGTGTGTGGCAATTTGTTAGAGCAGCAATTGTAAAACTCATACAATGGAGCAATGAAAACATAAACAATAATGTTCTAGTATGAAAAGTGCTCTAGAAAAAAACCCAAAGGTTGTGAGAATTCAGAGGTCAGGACCTTGTCTTCGGGAGGATTCAGAGATGTCTCCGCAAAAGAGATGTGACATTGGTAATGAATATGGAAGAATAAAGAGTTAATAGGTGGCTGTAAGGGATAGGGCAGTCTTAAAACAGATGGGCTTGTTTAGGGAATTGAGAAACAAATGGACTAGGGTGGGTGAAGGGTAGGACATGTGAGGGGAAAAGGAGTGAGAGAAGAAGCTGCTGTCTCTACCCTCCTCACTGGGAAAGAGCTGAATTGCCCAGGTTATTGTCTGTCCAACTTGGCTGAGGTAAGAATCTGGCTTTGTAGAGCTACAGCCTGCTGAATCTGTGTTTGTCACCATGCCTCCTCCCCCCATTCTCACTATGAAGTCCACTGAGGAGACCCTCCCCTGTACTAGCCTCATAGCAAGGCAGTGATGAAGAGGAAAGAGAGGAGCCAGGAGCCAGCTTGCATGTCTTGTAACTCTTAATCCAACTTGGCCCTGGTTTTAAGGGTTGGGTTAAAAAGAAAAAGCTGGAGAGGGTGTTGAATTGTGGTAGAGATCTTTATTCCTCCCAGAAATTTCTGGTCTAGGGATGGGAAAGAGGCATTGGGCTTGAGCCAAGGGGTGAGCATGGGGGGCTATCTTGGAATTTAGGATCATCTGGGCACTCCATTGTCAAACTCTCATCAGTAGCAAATGTGGAGACTGGCTCAATACCTAGGGCGGGGTCCTGGGAGCAAAGGTTATGGAAGAAGGGGAAGAAGGGATGTGGCTTGTCTAAGGGGCTAGGGACTCTGCCCATCCTGGCATAGGCCTCAGGCAAGCAGGATTCTTTCTGAGGTGGCTTGTTCCCCCTCCCCTCCCCTTCCCCATTCTTGCCCCTATCTTTGGTACCAGGGCCTCTGGAGAAAAGGAAAGAAAAAGAAGTGGATAGAAAACAGCTGGATATAGCCAAGAGCACATCTGGCTTCCCAGACTCTCTTCTGGTCTTCATTTCCACCTCCCCTTATACCCCTTCCTCTTTTTTCAGGCTTCTGGTAGGAAGACTGCTGTAGAACTAGGGGAAGGGTGAGGAATTAGAGTGGGGCTGTTGGGGTTGGGGTGCAGGGAGAAAGTTATTCAAAATATTAACTGGTCTTGTGAAGTGACCTCTTGGCTGGAGCCTGACCACCTAACTTCTGGTTTTTACTCCAGCTACCTCTTCCCCTCCCTCTATTCTGGGCTGGAACTGAGGAAGGAGGAGCAGCAAAGTTGCCTAGGTGTTTTGTCTGATTTCCTGCAGGCTGAGGGCCAGGACAGCCTCCCTAAACAAGTAGCAGGGGATGCATATAGCCTTGAGTCAGATTGTTGCTTCTCAACAGTTGCTCCTCTGGGCACAGCAGGAACAAGACATTCCTGGAAAACCCTAGCTCTTTGCCAGCTCTTCCATGAGCACACTCTGGTCTGAGGCCTCTACACAGGAGCAGTCAAGAACTCTGGAGGTGGCAGCAATGCTGGCTACACAACCTGTCCTGCTGTCCAGCCAGTCCCTTCACTGCCAGTGTTTGTGGACCATACAAAACAACCAAGTGAGTGAGCAAGAAGAGCTGGCCGAGAGGTAGGGGGATTTGCGGAAATGGTATGTGAGTTTTCCAGACTGCAAGTGGTTGCCTGTACCCTCACTCTTTTTTGCCCTCAGAGACAAGCATGAGGTGCACCTTCAGCAGGCTGTCAGGGGGTAGGTAACACTGAAATGTTGATCTGGGTAGGTGTTTTGACCCATGAATTTGCCTTTCTGTGTTCCTCCCACCTTCTCTCCCTCTTCTCCACACCCACTTTGTTTTTAGTCCTTTCTGTTCCTTAGGCAAGGAACTCACTAAACCCAAAGCAATTTTAGGACACCCAATAGAGAGACTCATAGAGGCAGCAGCAGGAGCTGCTGCCGCTGCTGTTGGTGCTGCTTATGAGTGCCCAGAACCTGGTGCTCAAGGAGTTGGAGTCAAAAGCCATCACAGTCAGGTCTGCTGACCCCTAGTCAGTTTCTCAAGTCAGGCACCTCCTACTCCCTGTGGAGGCTTAGGGATCTCTAAAGCCTTCCAGCTTCTTCTGTCACTTCCATCTTTACTCCCTGCACTTAGCCTTCTTTGGTGGCTTCTCTTTTTACACCCTTCCCCAGCCTATTACACCCCTGCCTCAAGTTTTTAAAGTGATGACAGAGGATTAAGACATGGACCCATCTTGGCCATTTAGTCTGTGGTTGTCTGTGACGTCCCCTGCTGTATACTGTGGCACGATTGTTCTCTCAGAGTCTCCAGGCATCTCCTAAAAGCTCCTGAAAAACATCTGTTTCCAGGATAAGTTGTTCTTTGCTTCTGTAATTTCTGGGCCCAGGAGATAATTGGCTAGTCACTGTGACCACACTTGAAAGCTGGCTGTCCTCCTGATACTTGAAGAACCAGGAGGAAGAAACATCCCCAGCTTCTTGTCTGGGGTAGTGTCCCTTGGTTGCCTGGGTTTACACACCACCTTTGTGGTCCTCATTCCCCTTCCTGCCCTGGCCATGCCTGAGAGGGAAAAAGAAGGCAAGAGGACCCCCTCCTAAACTGTGTCATCCCTCCTTTTACCAGAGTATCCAAGCTAGCCAAGAAAGAAGCTCACTGTTTGCCATGGGGAGCTTAGAAAATAATCTGATCTGATAATAATCTGATCTCCACACTTTTTTTTCTGTATGTTCTATGGCCATCCTCCAGGAGATGAAGGTCCAACTGGATTACTTGTTTGCCAACCTCACTCCTATGGGACATAGGGTGGTGGCAGGAGGAAACCACCAGCAGCAGTAGCAGCAATAGCAGCAGAACAACAGTCTCATTTACTGCTGTGCCTCCCATCGGCTCTACCTGGCTCTGTGCCCTTTGGGTTGGAACCGAGCTCTTTGCCTGGGCCATTTCTTGCCCTGATAAGGTGTACTTCCTGTGTAGCCCTCTTAATCTAGCCAACATTTTCTGTCTATTCCTTGTGCTGGAGGAATTGGTGGTGAGTGTCAATGCTGAATGGCAACCCTGTCTCAGCCTAATGTTTGGAGCCATTCATTTTCTTCACATCCTCAAACTGGTACATTTCCTGCATTTCCTTGAAAAAGCCTTGGCCATGATAGTCCTTGTTCATACCCTCCATTCCTCCTGGAAGGATGTGTGTAACTTTCTTCTGATTTGGATGGCTGAGATCTTATTCTTCGGCTTGTTCTTCCTCTATGGGGAACTCTTGGGTATATCCATGCCAGGTCAGGGTAAGTCTCACTTTGGGGACATCTTTACATGTCTCTAGTTGACTATAATAACTCTCACCACTGTTGGCTATGAAGGTGTCTACCTCCTCTTTGCTCTGGACCAGCTCACTGCTGTTGTCACAGCATGGGTGTATGCACTTATGTCTTGCTAGTGCCCATGCTCCTGATCCTCTTCCAGCACTATTATGCTATAACCCTGGCTCACCATAAACTAAGGCCCAGTGAGAACCTCTAGTTGGTCTATTGGTCAAGAAGCTAAGAAGGTGAATTCTACCTTCCCTTCCTTCATCTTGCCAGTTTTTGATTAGAATAAGGATTTCTAGCATTGAGTTTAGCAAAGTCTTTCAAGAGTAGTTCCAGGTCATGGCAATACCTCCTAGTCAGGATTAGCTAGCAGTGGTCAGAAGGTTAGATCCCTCCCCATCATCATTGGGGCACTGGAAGAAAAGAGTTTAGGGGCAAGGTTAGCCAGACCTCAGATTTCCCCTGCCATACCATAGGCCTTTCTCTGAATCATGGAATGATCAGGAAGGATAGAGAATAGTTCTTCCTGGGTTGGCATTATATTCCCCTCTCAACAAGTTCTTGCCTCTCATTCTCTCATCCCTGTCCCCTAACAAGGCCATAGTCTAGGTGGATGTCTTTTGAGTGGTGGTAACAATTGGATAGCAACATCAGTCACCTATGGATATCAATGGTGATTGGCAGTGAATATCAATAGCAATTATTTGTGGATATCTGACAAGTGGTTATGGGTATTGGTGACAATTGGTATCAGCAGTGCCCAGAGATAGCCAGATTGCAGCATTGATCCTTATACTTATCCTGGGATAAGTGTTCCTTAGATCCATAAGGAAGCCTCTGAAGATTCTATGAGTCTAAACAAATGCTGGTCAGCCAGCTCTGAACCTGGAGAAACACTCTAACTCCAGGACTTCCTCCTCATCCCATTTTTTCTTGCCCCACTTCTTCCCTTTATTTCCCATTCTGTGACTTTTTTCTGTAATATTTTAGGTAGAGTATTGACCTTCATCACAATATATTAGTCAATATTAGCCACACCGTCCAGCTACAGTAACAATATATAGTCACTAATAGACACGAAATGTTATCATCACACATTGCATAGACGGGAATGAGGAAACTACTTATTGGCAAGAATAAGCAAATGACTTCCTCTTCCAGAACTTTTAAAATATATTCTTGGATTTTACTCATTTTTAAATATTTTTTTATTTTTCCAACATTTTTTATTATCCACAAAGGGTCTACCTCCAATCCTCACTGTTACTGAATATTCTTACTTTCCCACCTCTTATTCTCCTTTTTCTCCTCTTTTTCCTCCTCTTCCTTCTACTACTTGCATGCTCTTCCCTCCTGGCTTTTTTTGTGTTGCTCACCACCATACACCCTGCCTTTTTTGGAACGGGTTTCTAGGAGGGAGAAAAGGGACTTCTTCAGGTCTGACTTCAAGTCAAGCCACTGAGGTGTTTGAGGAAGTGTGTTGGAAACTGAAGCTGAGCTGGGAGGTTGAACTGAACTCTCGCCGTTGCTAAAGCTATGAACATAATTCAGTTTATAAAACTTTTAAATAAAATATCCTTTGGAGTCTCCATTCTAGGGTCTGTCTGTGGATTTTCTGGAAGAGGCTTATGGGCATCAGCAGGGATGGGGTGATATATTAAACTAATGACAAGATATGTGGGCACATAATTTGATAATGTAAAAAGAAATTTACTATTTTTATTGCATCTGCTCCTCACAATAAACTCTAATCACTCACAAACACCTTCGTTAGTAAAGAATTTTCTATTTCTGGTGGGAATATGATGAGGAGGGGAAGAAGAAAACTCCAAAAGCTGAAATGGAATGGGTGGTTGACTCTCCTATTTAGGGCATAGTAGTGGAAACCCTGGACACTTCTCAGGAGTGGCAGGTTGTAAGGAGAAAGATTTCCATTTAAAAAACACTGAAAGAAGATCAAGATTGTGGCAAGACATCAAAGAAAATCTCCACCTTCTCATGCCTAAAAGATGATGGAAAAATTTGGTGCTTTCAGAGACTATTCTGGCCCACTGTTTTTAAGTTCAAAATGGGAAAAAAATGTTGATACAAAAATTGGGCATAATATTCCATTGCATATATGGACCATATCTTTATCCATTCATCTGTTGAAGGGCATCTTGGCTCTTTCTGCAGTTTGACAACTGTCGCCATTGCTGCTATGAACATTGGGATACATATGGCCCTTCTTTTCACTACATCTGTATCTTTGGGGTAAATACCCAGTAGTGCAATTGCAGGGTCATAGAAAAGCTCTATTTTTGATTTCTTAAGGAATCTCCACACAGTTTTCCAAAGTGGCTATACCAACTTGCATTCCCACCAACAGTGTAAGAGGGTTCCCCTTTCTCCACATCCTACCCAACTCATGTTGCTTACTCTCTTGTTAATTTTGGCCATTCTAACTGGTGTAAGGTGGTATCTCAATGTGGTTTTAATTTGAATCTCCCCGATGGCTAGTGATGATGAACATTTTTTCATGTGTCTGTTAGCCATTTGTATATCTTCTTTGGAGAAGTATCTGTTCATGTCTTCTGCCCTTTTTTGATGGGATTATCTGTGTTTTAAGTGTTGAGTTTCAGGAGTTCTTTATAGATCTTGGATAACAGCCCTTTGTCTGTAGTGTCATTTATGAATATCTTCTCCCATTCTGTGGGTTAACTCTTTGTTTTGTTGACTGTTTCTTTGCTGTGCAGAAGCTTTTAATCTTGATGAAGTCCCAAAAGTTCATTTTCTGCTTTTGTTTCCTTTGCCTTTGGAGACATATCTTGAAAGAAGTTGCTGTGGCTGATGTCGAAGAGGTTACTGCCTATGTTCTCCTCTAGGATTTTGATAGATTCCTGCCTCATATTGAGTTATTTTATCCATTTTGAGTTTATCTTTGTGAATGGTGTAAGAGAATGGTCAAGTTTCATTCTGCTATACATAGCTGTCCAATTTTCCCAGCACGATTTATTGAAGAGACTCTCTTTTTTCCACTGTATGTTTTTTCTTGCTCTGTCAAAGGTTATTTGACCATAGAGTTGCAGGTCTATATCTGGGCTCTCTACTCTGTTCCACTCATCTTTGAGACTGGAGGAGATTATGCAGAGTGAAGTAAGTCAAGGAGAGTCAATTATCACATGGTTTCACTTACTTGTGGAGCATAAGGAATAACATGCAGGACATTAGGAGATGGAAAGGAAAAGTGAATTGGGGGAAATGGGAGGGGGAGATGAAGCATGAGAGACTGTGGACTCTGAGAAACAAACTGAGGGTTTTGAAAGGGAGGGGTTGGGGGTTAGTTGAGCCTGGTGATGGGTATTAAGGAGAGTGCCTATTGCATGTAGCACTGGGTGTGGTGCATAAGCAGTGAGTCTTGGAACAGTGAAAAAAATAAAATAAAATTTTAAAAATGGGAAAAATGAGTTGTAGTGAAGGACAGGGATTTTTCCCAAGGGCATATAGAAGTCGTGGCAGAGCTGGGAGTTCTGTCACTTCAGAGGAATACTATACCAATCTTTGTTACCTCACCAACATCAGAAATAGCTGATTAGGATTTCCAACCAAAAGTCAAGAAGACTGTACCCCATTGCAATCAACAGCAGTGATGACAGTGGAATGAAGGGATGGGGGGTAGGGTTAGGATGTTATGGAAAGCCTTAGAAGCTTAAATGACCAGGTAGGACCTTAGAGTTTAACGGACCTTAGGGAATGAGTGGGACCTATTTGGATAGGTGAAGAATGTCTGAACATTATAAAAAAAGAGAAAAAAAAAAAACATGTAGAATGTTAGGGCTAAGAGAATCCTTGAAATGCAAGTCCAACCCCTTTCCATTTCGGGTGGGAAAACAGGCCTGGAGAGAGACTGGGACTTGACTTGAGTTATATAGTGAGTCATGCACAGATATAAAGTTGCAACCACTTCTATCACACAAGTAGAGATACGTTCTTCCTTTATTTCCCCCCTTGTATCTGGGTGGGACAGTAAGACTTTTTAATCTAAAAGGAGAGAAGGGGGAGAATTTCATGACCTGGCTATGAAAGGTTTAGTATGTCGCTATTTTTGTAGCAGAACCCTATATCTAAATCTGTCCTCAGCCTCCAGCACATAATGTCCTGTAAGAATGGATCCATGGATTGTCCCAAATTTAGTGATACTCCAAGACTTAGCCCACAAATCCTCTAGACCTTTGGGGTCTTCTCTGAATACTGAGCACGCCTCAACACTTATGCTCCTTTCAATGATTTAGGTACTTACTTCCACACTAAGGTCATATTGGGTCTTCTGCCCAGGCATGAATTGTTTCTACTCTGAGGAGGGCAGGGAGTAGAGGGGAACACTGGGAAACACTTTAATTTGAGCAGCTCTTGCCATATGTTAAGAACAGTTCTTTTCCTCACATGTGAACATTCTCAGCCATGGAATTAACTCATTCTCACATTCCCCCTCATAGCACAGTCACACTCCATCCTCAAACATTCATCCACACCTCCCCAAATATACCAACTTTACCCATGACAGATATGCCATTGGCCAGGCTCTCTGTGAAGTCCTGGAAAATCTTTTGTTATTGGTAGCTGGTAGGGAAGATGTACTCTCACAGCACATACTTGTATCTATATTTTTTTTTATTAAGAAGGGGCCAAGAAGTCTGTAGGTCTACCCTAGTCTCTATGTGTCTGGCCCTATCTGGTGAAGTATCTAGTTGTCTTCTCTGTTCCACTCCTGCCTCAGCTCTCCAGTTATCATCAGGCTAAGTATAGCTGGTCCCGCAGTTTCAGGTCAGATCTAGAGAGGGTAACCACTGTTAATTTATGAGAAATTATTCTGGGTGTGTTCTCCCACTCCTCTCACTTATTTTCAGTGCTTTTAAAATTTTAGAACAAAAGGTTATTAGAATCACAGGGTGCATTTAAAAATAAATTATATTTAGACCCCCTCATGATACATATGGGGAAACTAAAGCCCAGGAAAAGGATAAGACCAGTCTAAACTGAGACAATGATTCACTCTGCGACAATTAGAGTTAGAACTCAGATTTCCTGAGTCTCAGGATTCTTGAAACACAGTGATAAGGATCTAATCCAAATACTTCACTTTATAGTTGCCAAAACAGGCCCCCCTCCAAGAAAAAAAAAAAAAAAAAACTTGTGTAAGGTCATGCAGTTATTGTGACAAAGCTGGGATACACAGATATTCAAAATCCTAGTCCAGGACTCTTGAAAGATAATTTTATGCATCTATATCATTCTGTATATTACAAGCAAGAAGGGCTCAGAAAGGGAATGTGATTTGTCTGGTCATAGAATAAATTAGTTACAGTCAAAACTAGAGCCCAAAGCTGGCTGTAAAACTGGGCCTGAATAGAAATTGGGGATTTTGACTTCTAGTCCCTCAGAAAACCCAGTGGCCTGGGGACATAGTGTCTCTGAATTAAATAACAGAGTAGGAGAAGGATGAGTTAAGACGGCAGAGTAGTTGGAGGACCTTATGCTTGCTTTATTTCTTAAACACAGCTAAATAATTATCAAGTCATTCTGAACACCCAGAAAATTGATTTGGGGACAGAGAACACACTGAACAGCTAAAGGGAGAAAAGAGGCCACATTATGGAAAGCAGGAGGTGTAGAGATGTGATTTCCAGGAGAAAAGAATCATGGGTGCTATGGAAAGGGGTGGGGGCATGATCATGGAGATAAGAGAGAGAGAAAGAGATAAAGCAGCATAGAAGGAATTGCACAAGAAAAACACATATCCCCAAACCACTGACTGGTAGAACAAGAGAGGCTGATTATTACAAGTTTTACAAGGAGCAGAGCTGAAAAACTGAAGTTTTAGAAGTCTGTACCATCACCAGGGTCAAGCATGGGGGCATAGTATTGCTTCTGTGGAGAAGGAAGACAGAGGCCCAGAAGCAGACAGTGTGGTTTGAGAATCCCCTGGATCACACTGGAAGAGACAGTTCCCCTTCTTGAAGTGCATTTGGGAGAGGTGGCACTGCCTCTCAGGGAACAAAAGAACTGGCAGGCACTGTTGAGCTGCCCCATTCATTTGTATAATGGTAGAAATGCATGACGAGGGCAACTAACCTGGATGCTGGTGTTTTGCTATGCTTTACCATTAAATCCAAGCCCTTGCACAATCATGTGACTGTTTTCTGGGAAAAACCGGCACCAGCCACAGCTTTTTTTTTTTTAAAGATTTTATTTATTTATTTGACAGAAAGAGATCACAAGTAGGCAGAGAGGCAAGCAGAGAGAGAAGGAAGCAGGCTCCATGCAGAGCCGAGAGCCTGACGCGGGGCCCGATCCCAAGACCCTGAGATCATGACCTGAGCCGAAGGCAGAGGCCCAAACCACCGACCCATCCAGGCACCCCCAGCCACAGCTTTGTAAGACCCTTGCCCAGAAGATCAGTGTAAGTTCACAATGTGTTGTGTCCCTAAAACATGGATTCTTGAAACCCAAGCACATGACTGAAATAAAACACAAGAACACTGCACTACCAGGTGGGCAGATGGCTTGAACAGACAGGGTGAAGGCAGGGATCAGACAGAAGCCTGGGACACAAGAGGGGAGATTGTTCACTCCTCTGAGAGGGGTTCCTGGACAGCAGTGGGTGTGAACTCCCCTCTTTAGGAAAGAAAATGGGCTGACACCATATTTCACCTTCCTATGCATGGATGGACTTCAGTGAGAGACACAACACATGCAGTGGAGGCTTGAGCTGCTTACATCAAACCCACCACACTGCACTCTGCAGATACATTTTTTTTTAATTAGGGCAAGTGTGATTGAGAGCCAGAGCAACAATGGACCCCTGCTGCCCAAGACCAGCAAAACTACTCCACCCATGCTCCCTCCTGCACACACCAGATCTACTGATCATAGAGTACTGGAATGTTTCAGCATGAGTGGAAATAGGAGCAGACACAGGCTTTCCTAACACACAAAACACAGAGTCCTAGACAAAATGCCAAGTTGGAGAAGTTCACCCAAAAGAAAGAACAAGCAGAAGTCATAGCCAGGGAGCTAATCAATATAGATATAGTGTAGGAAACAGAATTTAAAGCAAGAATCATAAGGATACTAGCTGGGCTTAAGAAAAGCATAAAAGAAACCAGAGAAACCCTACCACAGAGATAAAAGACCTAAAAACAAATCAGGCTGAAATTTCTTTTAAATGCTGTAACCATAAGAGACTCTTAATTTTAGGAAACAAACTGAGCATTGCAGGAGGTGAGGGGGTAACTTGGTGATGGACATTGGGGAGAGTATGTGTTGTAATGAGCACTGAGTATTATATAAGACTGGTGAATCACTAACCTGTACCCATGAAACAAATAATACTTTATATGTTAATTAAAAATAAATAAAATTAAATTACATCAAATTAAATTAAAAATGTAACAGAGATATAAAACTGATTGGATGTAAAGACCACAAAGATGGAATAAGCAGAGGACAAATTAAGTGACATGAAGATAAAATTATGTAAAATAATAAAACTGAAAAGAAGAGGGAAAGTAAAATATTTGATCAGGAATATAGATTTAAGGAACTCAGTGACTCCATAAAAACAACAACATTCATATCGTAGGAGTCCCAGAAGAAGAAAGGGGGCAGAGGTTTATTTGAGGAAATTGTAGCTAAAACGTCCCTAATCTGGGGAAAAAAACAGACATCTACATCCAAGAGGAACAAAGAATTTCCACAAAAATCAACAAAAGCTGGCCAACACCAAGACATATTATAGTAAAATTTACAAAATACACAGATAAGGAAAGAATCCTGAAAGCAGCAAAGAAAAGAAATTCCTAACCTAGAAGGGAAGACAAATCAAATTTGTCTCTCCATCTCTCCACAGAAACCTGGCAGGCCAGAAGACAGTGGCATGATATATTCAACATGATGAATGGAAAAAATTATATAGTCAAAAACACTGTCCAGCAAGGCTTTCATTTAGAATAAAAGGAGAGGTAGATGGTGATTCACAGACCTGTACCCCTGGGGCTAATAATACATTATATGTTTATAAAAAAATTAAAAGAAAAACTGTATGAGTCAAATCACACAATTGTCTGTAGTTCATCTCCAAACTCATTGATTAGGAGACAAATGGTAATTTATCCCAGTATATCAGGAAATGATCAATCAGGTCTCTTGTTTTGTGGTTGTAATGACTTTATATTCATAAGATTCCAGTATAAACATTTATAAATTATGATTCTCTCATTCCAATATTTATACATGAGTAATAATAAAAAGCAAATTATTAAAAAAAAAAAAAGGAGAGGTAGAAAAACTAAAGGAGTTTGTGACCACTAAACCAGCCCTGAAAGAAATATTAAAGGCGACTCTGAGTGGGAAAGAAAGACCAAAAACAGCAAAGCCTAGAAAGGAAACAAAGAAAATCTCCAGAAACAATTACTTTTCAGGTAATATAATGGGACTAAATTCATATCTTCTAGTAATCACTCTGAATATAAATGGACTAAATGCTCCATAAAATGACATAGGGTATCAGAATGGATTAAAACAACAACAGCATGACCCATCTATATGCTGCCTACAATATACTCATTACAGACCTAAAGACAACTGCAGATTGTAAGTAAGGGGGTAGAGAAACATCAATCATGCTAATGGACATCAAAAGCAAGCCTGAGTAGCTATACTTATATCAGACAAACCAGATTTTATTTTATTTTTTTCCTTTTTTTATTTTTCTATTATTTTTTAAATTTTTATTTATTTTTATTTTCAGGGTAACAGTATTCATTCTTTTTTTTTTAAATATGTATTTTTTAATCATTTTTTAAAAAATTTATTTTCGGCATAACAGTATTCATTGTTTTTGTACCACACCAGTGCTTCTTGCAGTCCGTGCCCTCTCTAATACCCACCACCTGGTTCCCCCAACCTCCCACCCCCCACCTCTTCAAATCCTTCAGATTGTTTTTCAGAGTCCATAGTCTCTCATTGTTCACCTCCCCTTCCAATTTCCCCCAACACCCTTCTCCTAACTTCCCATGTCCTCCATGCTCTTTGTTATGCTCCACAAATAAGTGAAACCATATGATAATTGACTCTCTCTGCTTGACTTATTTCACTTAGCATAATCT
>NW_019154184.1:810518-818718 GCF_002288905.1 Enhydra lutris kenyoni | reverse complement strand
ATCACATACTGGGTCACAAATCAGAGCTCAACAAATACAAAATGACCAAGATCATACAATCATATTTTCCAACCACAATACGATGAACTTGAAATCAACCACAAGAAAAAAAAAATTGGAAAGGCCTCAAGTATAAGGAGATT
Source organism: Enhydra lutris kenyoni (assembly GCF_002288905.1). Lineage (NCBI taxonomy): Eukaryota > Metazoa > Chordata > Mammalia > Carnivora > Mustelidae > Enhydra > Enhydra lutris. The sequence continues at coordinate 818,575 of NW_019154184.1, read as the reverse complement.
TGAAAAATCCTACTAAAGTATGAATGGATTAATGAGGAAATTAAAGGAAAACAAAAAAAAAATACGTGGAGGTAAATAAAAATAAAAAAAAAAAAGCAGTCCAGCCCTTTGGGATGTAGAAAAGATAGTCATGAGAGGGAAGTATGTAGTAATACAGGTCTACCTCAAGAAGCAAGAAAAATCTCAAATACACAACCTAACCTTATACCTAAACAAGTTAGGAAAGGAACAAGAAATGAAGCCTAAAGCCAGGAGAAGTAGGGACATAATAAAGATGAGAACATAAATAAATGGTACATAAACAAACAAACAAACAAACAAAAACCAGTAGAACAAATCACTGAAACTTTGAGCTGGTTCTTTGAAAGAATTAATAAAATTGATAAATTGCTACTAAGCCTTATCAAAATAAAAAGAGAAAGAACTGAAATAAATAAAATCACAAATGAAAGAAGAGAGATAATATCAAACACCACAGAAATACAAATTATGAAAAATTATATGCCAACAAATTGGGCACTCAGAAGAAATAAATTCCTAGAAACATATAAACAACCAAAACTGAAACAGGAAAAAAAATAAAAAATTTGAACAGACCCATAATCAGCAAATAAATGGAACCCATAATGAAAAATTTCTCAACAAATAAAAGTCCAGGGCCAGATAGCTTCCCAGGGGAATTCTACTAGATATTTTAAGAGTTAATACCTGTTCTTCTCAAGCTGTTTCAAAAAATAGAAATGGAAGGAAAAGTTACAAAATCATTTTATGAGTCCAGAATTATTTTGATTCCAAAACCAGACAAAGACCCTACTAAAAAGGACAATTACATGCCAATATCCCCAAAGATCATGGATGAAAAAAATCTCAATAAAATACTAGGAAATCAAAGCCAACAGTACATTAAAAGAATTATTCACCATGATCAAGGGGGATTTATTCCTGGGCTGCAGGGATGGTTCAATATTCACAAATCAATCAACGTGGTATACTACAGTAATACAAGATAGGATAAGAAACATGTGATCCTCTCAACAGATGCAGCAAAAACATTTTAAAAAATATAGCATATATTCTGTTTTTCTTTTTTTAAATATAATTTCATTTTTTTCACTGTTCCAAGATTCATTGTTTCTGCAACATAGCATATATTCTTGATAAAAACCCTCAACACAGCAGGGATAGAGAGAACATACCTCAACATCATAAAGACCATATACAAAAGACGCACATCTAATATCATCCTCAATGGGGAAAAACTGAAACCTTTTCCTCTAAGGGCAGGAACAAGACATGGATATCCATTCTCACCATTGTTATTTAACATGGTACTGGAAGTCTCAGCCTCAGCAATCAGACAATAAAAAGAAATAAACAGCATCCAAATCAGCAATGAAAAAGTCAAACATTTACTATTCAGAGATGATATGATACTCTATGTAGAAAACCTGAAAGCATCCACCCAAAATTGGGAGAATGGATAAAGGAATTCAACAAAGTCACAGTATATAAAATCAACTTACAGAAATGAGTTGCATTTCTATACACCAATAATAAAGCAACAGAAAGCTAAATCAAGCAATTGATCCCATTTACAATTGCACCAAAAAAACATAAGATACCTAGGAATAAGCCTAAACAAAGAAGTAAATAATCTGTACTCAGAAAACTATAAAGTACTCATGAAAGAAATTGAGGAAGACACAAAGTAATGGAAAAACGTTCCATGTTCATGGATTAGAAGAACAAGTATTATGAAAATGTCTATGCTACCTAAAGCAATCTACACATTGAATGCAATCCCTATCAAAATACCATCATTTTTTAAAGAAATGAAACAAATAATCCTAAAATTTATATGGAAACAGAAAAGACCCTGAATAGCCAGAGGAATGTTGAAAAAGAAAACCAAAGTTGGTGGCATCACAATTCCAGACTTCAAGCTCTATTACAAAGCTATCATCATCAAGACAGTATGGTACTGGCACAAAAACAGACACATAGATCAATGGAACAGAATAGAGAGCCCAGAAATGGACCCTAAACTCTATGGTCAACTAGTCTTCCACCAAGCAGGAAAGAATGTAATGGAAAGAAGACAGCCTCTTCAACAAATGGTGTTGGGAAAATTGGACAGCCACATAAAGAAGAATGAAACTGGATGATTTCCTTACAGTGCACACAAAAATAGACTCAAAATGGTGAAAGACCTCAATGTGAGACAAGAATCCATCAAAATCCTAGAGGAGAACACCAGCAGCAACTTGTTTCTAGAAACAACACCAAAAGCAAGGGAAGCAAGGGCAAAATGAACAATTGGGATTTCATCAAGATAAAAAGCTTTTGCATAGCAAAGGAAACAGTCAAAAAAACCAAAAGACAACCAACAGAATGAGAGAAGATATTTGCAAATGACATATCAGATAAAGGGCTAGTATCCAAAATCTATAAAGAACTTATCCAACTCAACACCCAAAGAACAAATAATCCAATCAAGAAATGGGCAGAAGACATAAACAGACATTTCTGCAGAGACATCCAAATGGCCAACGGACTCATGAAAATGTGTTCAACATCACTCAGCATCAGGGAAATACAATTCAAAACAACAGTGAGATACTTCCTCACACCAATCAGAACAGCTAAAATTAACGAGTCAGGAAACGACAGATGTTGGCTAGGATGTGGAGAAAGGGGAACCCTCCTACACTGTTGGTAAGAATGCAAGCTGGTGCAGTCACTCTGGAAAACAGTATGGAGTTTCCTCAAAAAGTTGAAAATAGAGCTACTCTATGACCCAGTCATTGCACTACTGGGTATTTACCCTAAAGATAAAAATGTGGTGATCCAAAGGGGCACATGCACCAGAATGTTTATAGCAGCAATGTCCACAATAGCCAAACTGTGGAAAGATCCTATATGTGCATCAACAGATGAGTGGATAAAGAGGATTTTATATATATATATATATATATTTTTTCCACACAATGGAATACTATGCAGCTATCAAAAAATCTAAAATTTTGCCATTTGCAATCACATGGATGTCACTAGAGGGTATTACGTTAAGCAAAGTAAGTCAATCAGAGAAAGACAATTATCATATGGTATCTCCAATATAACAATTTGAGAGGCAGGGTGGGGGGTAGGGAGGGAAAAAAATAAAACAAGATGGGACCAGGGAGGGAGACAAACCATAATAAACTCTTAATCTTAGGAAACAACTGAGGTTTGCTGGGGGGGATAGGGTGGTTGAGTTATGGACATTGGGGAGGGTATGTGCTATGGTGAGTACTGTGAATTGTGTGAGACTGATGATTCACAGACTTGTACCCCTGAAGCAAATAATACATTATAGATTAATAAAAAAAAATGTCTACACTACCCAAAGCAATCTACACATTCACTGTAATTCTTACCAAAATACCACTAGCATTTTTCACAGAGCTAGAACCATCCTAAAATTTGTATGGAACCATATGTAAAGACCCTGAATAGCCAAAGTAATCCTGAAAAAGAAAAAAATATATATAAAAAGAAACTGGAGGCATCATAATTGCAGACCTCAAGCTATATTATAAAGCTGTAGTCATAAAGACCTTATGGTGCTGGCACAAAACACATAGATCAATGGAACAGAATAGTAAAACCCAGAAATAGTCCCACAAGTCTATGGTCAACTAATCTTTGACAAGGTAGGAAAGAATATTCAACAGAAAAAAGATAGTGTCTTCAACAAATGGTGTTTGAAATTGGAGAGCAACATGCAATGAAATTCAAATGTTCCATTTCCTTATACAGTACAGAAAAATAAATTCAAAATGGAAGAAAGACCTAAATCAAGACAGGAAACCATCAAAATCCTAGAGGAGAATGCAGTCAGAAACTTCTTTGACCTTGGTCAAAGCAACTTCTTATAAGACACGTCTCTTCAGGCAAGGGAAACAAAAGCAAAAATGAGCTATTGAGACTTCATCAAGATAAAAAACTTCAACACAGTGAAGGAAACAATCATCAAAACTAAAAGGCTGCCTACAGAATGGGAAAAGCTAGCAAATGACATATCTATTAAGGAGTTGGTAACCAATATCTATAAAGAACTTATCAAACCAAACACCCAAAAAGAAACAATCCAGTTAAGATATAGGCAGAAGACATGAATGAACATTTTTTTTTTCAAAGAAGACATTCAGATGGTCAGCACACACATGAAAATATGCTCAGCATCACTCATCATCAGGGGAAAGACAAATAAAAACCTCTATGAGATACCACTTCATACCTGTCAGAATGGCTAAAATTAACAGCACAGGGAAAAACAGATCCTAGCAAGGATATGTAGAAAGGGAAATCCTCTTATACTGTTGATGGGAATGGAAATTGGTGCAGCCACCCTGGAAAACAGTAGAGAGGTTCCTCAAAAAGTTAAAAATAGAGCTACTCTATGACCCAACAGTTGCACTACTAGGTATTTATTTGTTTATTAAAGTTATTTATTTATTTATTTGACAGATAGCACAAGTAGGGGGAGCAGGAGAGGGAGAAGGAGGCTCCACACTGAGCAGGGAGCCTGATGTGGGGCTTGATTCCAAGATCCCAAGATCATGACCTGAGCTGAAGGCAGACACTGAACTGACTGAGCCACTCAGGAACCTTGCACTACTAGGTATTTACCCAAAGGATACAAAAATATTGATCCAAGGGGGTACCTATACCCTGATGTTTATAGGAGCATTATCAACAATAACCAAATCGTGGAGAGCCTAAATATCCATCAACTGATGAATGTATAAGTAATATGTGATACACACACACACACACACACACACACACACATGCAGAGAGAGGGGGGGAATATTATTCAGCCATCAAAAAGAATGAAATATTGTCATTGGCAATGACATAGGTGGAGCTAGAGTGTATTATGCTAAGCAAAATAAGTCAGTCAGAGAAAGACAAAAACCATATGAGGAATTTAAGAAATAAAACATATGAACATAGGGGAAAGGGAAAAGAGACAGAAGCAAACCATAAGAGTCTATTAATGATAGAGGACAACCTGAGGGTTGATGGCAGGGAGGTGGGCAGTGTATGGGCTAAAAGGGTAATGAGTATTAAGGAGGGCTGTTGTGTTGCACACTGGGTGTTATATATAATTGATGAATTCTTAAATTCTACTCGTGAAACTAGTATTACATTATATGTTAACTACCTAGAATTTAAATAAAAAGTCAAGCAGAGAGAGTCAATTACCATATGGTTTCACTTACTTGTGGAGCATAAGGAATAACATGCAAAACATTAGGAGAAGGAAAGGAAAAGTGAATTGGGGAAATCAGAGGGGGAGTCAAAGCATGAGACACAGTGGACTCTGAGAAACAAACTGAGGGTTTTGGAGGGGAGGTGATGGGGGTTAAATGAGCCTGGTGGTGAGAATTAAGGAGGGCATGTATTGCATGGAGCACTGGGTATGGTGCATAAACAATGGATCTTGGAACACTGAAAAAATAAAATTAAATTTAAAAAAGTTGAAAAAGAAAAACAATGAAATTAAGAAAAAAATAAATAGCAGAATACGGGATGCAGTCCTTGCTTAAGCTGGCTGTTAATGCCTAGAAAGCTAGAATCTGGGGCACAGCTTGTATGTGGGGGGCTCTGTTCACCCCTTTTCTGGTCCCCCTTCACAGAAAAATCTTTTAACTAAAGGCTCCACTCATTTTTCCCCTTTCAAGGTCTTCAGGTTTGAAAGTGAGAGGATGACTCACTTGCTGTTACAGTGGCTGCTGAGAACATAATTGCCAGCTGGGACATCACTATGGCACCCAAACATCACATTTGCAGAGCGCTGTCTTGTTTTTGTCAAAGCTGTTTCCTATCTTTTCTTTCTTTTTTTTTTTTTTTAAAGTGCTACTTTTCTTTTGGATTAGTTTGGCCAATGGTTTATCAATCTTATTGATTCTTTCAAAAAACCAGCTTCTAGTTTCATTGATGCATTCTACTATATCTATAGTTTCTATCTCATTGATCGCTGCTCTAATCTTGATTATTTTCCTTCTTATGTATGGAGTTGGCTTAAATTGTTGTTGATTCTCTAGTTCTTTAAGGTGTAGAGACAGCTGGCGTATTCTGGATTTTTCAATTTTTTTTTGAGGGAGGCTTGGATGACTATGTATTTCCCCCTTAGGACTGCCTTTGCTGTATCCCATAGGTTTTGGACTGAAGTGTCTTCATTCTCATTTGTTTCCATGAACTGAGTAAGTTCTTCTTTGATCTCCTGGTTGATCCAAGCATTCTTAAGCAAGGTGGTCTTTAGCTTCCAGGTGTTTGAGTTCCTTCCAAACTTTTCCTTGTGGTTGACCTCCAGTTTCAAAGCATTGTGATCTGAGAATATGCAGGGAATAATCTCAATCTTTTGGTATGGGTTGAGCCCTGATTTGTGACCCAGTATGTGGTCTATTCTGGAGAAGGTTCCATGTGCACTTGAGAAGAATGAGTATTCTTTTGTTTTAGGGTGGAATGTTCCCTATATATCTATGAGGTCCATCTGGTCCAATGTGTCATTCAATGCTCTTGTTTATTGATTTTCTGCTTGGATGATCTGTCTATTACTGAGAGTGGCATGTTAAGATCTCCTACTATTAATGTATTCATATTGATATAACTCTTTATCTTGATTAAGAGTTTTCTTATGTAATTGGCTGCTCCTGTATTGGAGGCATAAATATTTAAATTGTTAGATCTTATTGGAGGCATAAATATTTAAATTGTTAGATCTTCTTGGTGGATAGTCCCTTTAAGAATTATGTAGTGTCCTTCTGTATCTCTGACTACAGTCTTTAGTTTAAAATCTAATTTATCTGATATGAGAATCGCTACCCTATCCTTCTTTTGAGGCTCATTGGCATGAAAGATGCTTCTCCATCCCTTCACTTTCAGTCTGGGTGTATCCTTAGGTTCGAACTGTGTCTCCTGTAGACAACATATGGATGGGTCCTGTCATTTTATCAAATCTGCAACACTGTGTCATTTTATGGGTGCATTTAGGCCATTCACATTGAGAGTGATTATTGAGAGATACGTTTTTATTAACATCATGTTACCTGTGAAGTCTTTGTTTCTATAGATTGTCTCCATATATTTCTGTTCAATGATATTCTTAGGATTTTTCCTCTTTTATAGAACCCTCCCTTAATATTTCCTGCAGTGTCGGCCTGTTGGTTGCATACTCTATTCAACCTTGCCAGTCTTGGAAGCTCTTTATCTCTCCATCCATTTTGAATGTCAGTCTTGCTGGATAAAGTATTCTTGGCTGCATGTTCTTCTCATTTAATGCCCTGAATACTTCTTGCCAGCCCTTCCTGGCTTGCGAGGTTTCTGTGGACAGGTCTGACGTTATTCTGATGGGCTTTCCTCTGTACATAAGGAATGTCTTTGCCCTCGCTGCTTTCAAGAGCTCCTGTCTAAAATTATGATTCATCATTTTCACTATCAGGTGTCTTGAGGTCTTTCTAGATTCTATGATCTTGGGGGAGATCATTCTGCCTCCAGTACACGAACGCTGGTTCCATTCACGAGACTGGGAAAATTTTTATGGAGAATTTGTTCAACTATATCTTCTAGTCTGCTTTCTTTCTCCTTCCCCTCAGGAATTCTAATAATTCTGACCTTGGAACGTTTCATGGCATCATTTATTTCCCTAATTCTGTTTTCGTGGCTTCTAAGCTGTTTGTTCCAGGATTCCTCCTGATCCTTTTTCTCTATTGGTTTGTCCTCCAGATCCCTAATTCTATCTTCTGTCTCAGTTACCCTAGCTTTTAGAGAGTTCAGATTAGATTGGAACTCATTGAGAACATTGTGAACATCATCTCTGGTGGCTTTCACTTCTGCCCTAATCAATTTCATTTTGTCATCCATGGCTTTCTCCAACCCAGAAAACAAAGAGAAATAAAAGGTATCCAAAATGGCAATGAAGAAGTCAAACTCTCTCTCTTCGCAGATGACATGATACTTTATATGGAAAACCCAAAAGACTCCACCCCCAAATTACTAGAACTCAT
>NW_019154184.1:791993-805518 GCF_002288905.1 Enhydra lutris kenyoni | reverse complement strand
TTTTGGGACTTCATCAAGATCAAACGCTTCTGCACAGCAAAGGAAACAGTCAAGAAAACAAAGAGGCAACCCACGGAATGGGAGAAGATATTTGCAAATGACAGTACAGACAAAAAGCTGATGTCCAGAATCTATAAGGAACTTTTCAAACTCAACACACACAAAACAGATAATCATGTCAAAAAATGGGCAGAAGTCATGAACAGACACTTCTCCAATGAAGACATACAAATGGCTATCAGACACATGAAAAAATGTTCATCATCACTGGCCATCAGGGGGATACAAATTAAAACCACATTGAGATACCACCTCACACCAGTTAGAATGGCCAAAATTAACAAGACAGGAAACAACTTGTGTTGGATAGGATGTGGATAAAGGGGAACCCTCTTACACTGTTGGTGGGAATGCGAGTTGGTGCATCCACTTTGGAGAACAGTGTGGAGATTCCTTAAGAAATTAAAAGTAGAGGGACGCCTGGGTGGCTCAGTGGGTTAAAGCTTCTGCCTTCGGCTCCGGTCATGATCCCAGGGTCCTGGGATCGAGCCCCACATCAGGCTCTCTGCTCAGCAGGGAGCCTGCTTCCCTTCCTTTCTCTGCCTGCCTCTCTGCCTACTTGTGATCTCTGTCAAATAAATAAATAAATTTTTTTAAAAAAATTAAAAATAGAGCTAACCTATGACCCTGTAATTGCACTACTGGGTATTTACCCCAAAGATACAGATGTAGTGAAAAGAAGGGCCATCTGTACCCCAATGTTCATAGCAACAATGGCCATGGTCGCTAAACTTTGGAAAGAACCAAGATGCCCTTCAACGGATGAATGGATAAGGAAGATGTGGTCCATATACACTATGGAGTATTTTGCCTCCATCAGAAAGGATGAATACCCAACTTTTGTATCAACATGGAGGGGACTGGAAGAGATTATGCTGAGTGAAATAAGTCAAGCAGAGAGAGTCAATTATCATATGGTTTCACTTATTTGTAGAGCATAAGAAATAACATGGAGGACATGGGGAGATGGAGAGGAGAAGGGGGTTGAGGGAAATTGGAGGGGGAGTTGAACCATGAGAGACTATGGACTCTGAAAAACAATCTGAGGGGTTTGGAGAGGAGGGGGTTGGGAGGTTGGGGTAGTCAGGTGGTCGGTGTTATGGAGGGCACGTATTGCATGGAGCACTGTGTGTGGTGCATAAACAATGAAATCTGTTACAAAATAAAAAGATAGCGCTACTGCTTTAAGCCCCAGGGAGACAGATTAGACAGATATTATTACTCCTTTTATAAGGAAGAAAGTGACTTATGGGGGTTAATAAGGGTGTTGCTCTTGACTGAGCAAGTTTAGAAGAGACTAAGGCTAAATCTCTTGATCCATTGATTACCAAGTTTCTGGAGTGTTCCATATAAATATCCATAGCCCCAGAGGAATCATCACTGTCCATCAAGTGCCCTGATGGCTGCTCTCTCCCTCATTTATTCATCACTTACCTGTACCAGATAGTGTATTGGACTTTCATTGGAGACAAAGGAGATTTGGACCCTGTCTTTGAGTCTTCTCAAGATAAGTATCTATTTTTTTAATATTTACTTATTTGAGAGGGGGGCAAAGGGAGAGAGAGAATCAGCAAACAGACTCCCTGCTGAGCATAGAGCCCAACATGGGACTCAGACCCAGGACCCTGAGATCCTGACCTGAGCCAAAATCAAGAGTCAGCCTGACTAACCAACTGAGCCACCCAGGCATCCCATAATCTGGGTATCTATTGAGTCTCTACATCACTATCTTCAGCCTTCTTTTTCTTAGCAATATGCTCTGAAAAGTATCTTTCAACTGATGGTGTTGAATCAGTTTATAGTGTTTTTAAGGGGCTTGATCAGGAATCTGGAGACGAGCATTCCATTTCCAGTTCTTCCATTACTTCATGTGAAACAGTGCTCAGTTCCTTTCATGTCTGTGGGCCTCAGCTTTCACCTATTTAAAATGATGGGGCAGGGGAGAGGGAAGAGGGTTGTTAAGAATCTCTGCTGCAGATCACTTAGGAGATGGAGATCCTTTGTGTTCTGTGGGCAAAGACCTCTCTTTGAGCAAAAGTCTGGAGGGTAAGAGCCAGCTGGCACTGCTATGAGATGCTTCATCCTTTTGCTTTCCTCCTTAGCTCTGTGAACACTTCCTAGGGGAGGGGTGGGGGATTTGAGCTTCCTGAGACCTTCAGAGGGATCTCATTTCTACTTCTACTAACCAGCAACACTCAGGAAGTATCAAAGCTATTTTGGGTTGGGAACTATTCATCCAGCTGCACTTCCTGGGGTTAGGGGTTGGGCAGAGAGAGAGAAAGAATCAGAAAAAGAGACACAGAGGAGAGACAGGCAGAAAGTAAGTCAGAGAGACAAAGAGGAAGCAATAAAGAATGCCAGAGAGGGAGAAGAGGAAGAAGGGAGGAGAAAAGAGAAAGAAGGAGAAAGAAAGAGACAGAAACAGATCACACATGGGGTGGAGGGAGAGACAGAAGAGAGAGGGAAAAAGAAAAGATGAGAGAGAGAGAGAGAGAGAGAGAGAGAGAGAACACACCTAGTCCCAGAAGTCTTCACAAAAGGAGCTGCATAAAATCTTGCATCTTGTAGTAATAGAACCCAGAACTGGAAGGATCTTTCAGAAATTGAGAACAGAAAGGGATTGAAATTTGCTCATAGTCACACAGCAAGTTAGAGGCAGTGCTAGGTTTCAAACCTATAACTAAAATAAGATAGTCCAAAAAAAAGTCCAGACGCTTGGGGTTTGTAAGTCTTCTTTACATAACTATGGGGAATGTAGTAACACAAGAGTGCCACCACACCATCTGCCCCAGAGGAAGCACTGGCATCAGGGAATGTTATCCTTTTCCTCCACCAGCTCTGCTCTGATGACCTAGAAACACATACCTGTGAAGACTGAATTGGGTAAGTTTACATTTCAAATACAATGTTTTGGGAGATTACAAGCAGACTTCATGTAGGAGTTAACTAGGGTGGAGCCTTGAAGGATGAAAACATCAAAAAAATAATGGCAAATATGCAGTCATCCTTCTAAAAATTTCAAGCAACCAGGGAAAATCTAATGTGGGTAAGATTTTTTAATTATTTATTTGTTTTTTTTCTTTTTTTAAGATTTTATTTATTTATTTGAGAGTGAGAGAGTGAGGGAGCAAGAGAGTAAGCCGGGGGAGGAGCAGCAGAGAAGGAGAAGCAGACTCTGTGCTTCAGGGGAGCCTGATGTGGGGCTTGATCCCATGACCCTGAGATCGTGACCTGAGCTGGAATCGAGAGTCGGACGCCTGACCAAATGAGCCACCCAGAGGCCCCTGTTTTCTTTTTTAAAATTTAAATTCAATTATCAACTTATAGTACATCATTAGTTTCAGATGTAGTGTTCAATAATTTATCAGTTTTGTATAATACCCAGTGCGTATCACATCATGTGCTCTCCTTAGTGCCCATCACCCAATTACCCCATCCCTCACCCACCTCCCCTCCAGCAATCCTCAGTTTGTTTGCTATAGTTTAATTTTAAAAATTTTAATTCCAGTAGAGTTAATACACAGAGTTATATTAGTTTCAGGTATCATATAGTGATTCCACAATTCTATATATCTCTCAGTGCTCATCAGGATAAGTGTACCATTTATGCCTTTCACCTTTTTCACCCATTCTCCACCCACCTTGCCTCTGGTAACCATCTGTTTGTTCTCTATAGTTAAGAGTCTGGTTTTGCTGTTGTTGTTGTTGTTTTCCCCTTTTGATCTTTTGTTTTGCTTCTTAAATTCCACATATCAGTGAAATCACATGGTATTTGTCTTTCTCTAACTGACTTATTTCACTTAGCACTATACTGTCTAGCTCCAACATGTTGTTGCGAATGGCAAGATTTTATTTTATATGGCTGAATAATATTCCATTATCTATATCTATATACTACATCTTCTTTATCCATTCATCTGTCCATGGACACTTGGGCTGCTTCCATAATTTGACTATTGTAAATAATGCTGCAATAAACATAGGGGTGAATATATCCTTTCAAATTAGTGTTTTCATATTCTTTGGGCAAATACCCAGTAGTGTGAATGCTGGATCATAGAATAGGGTAGTTCTATTTTTAATTTTTTGAAACACTTACATACTGTTTTCCACAGGGGCTACATCAGTTTGCATTTCCACCAACAGTGCTGGAGGGTTCCTTTTTTCTTACATCCTTGTCAATACTTTTTTCTTGTGTTTTTGATTTTAGCCTGTGAGGTGACATCTCATTGTGGTTTTGATTTGGATTTTCCTGATGAAGAGTAATGTTGAGAACATTTTCAGGGCTCTGTTGGTCATCTGAATGTCTTCAAAGAAATGTCTGTTCATGTATTCTTCCCATTGGATGATGATGATGATGATGATGATGATGATGATTTTGGTGAGTGTTGAGTTTTACAAGTTCTTTATATATTTTGGATACTAACCCTTTATTGGATATGTCATTTGCAATTATATTCTCACATGCAGCATGTTCTCTTTTAGTTTTGTTGGTTGTTTCCTTTGCTGTGCAGAAGCTTTTTATTTTGTTGAAGTTCCAGTAGTCTTTTTTTTTTTAATTTTGTTCCTCTTTCCTCAGAAGATGTATCTTGAAAGATGTTGCTAAGAACAATGTTGGATACAATACTGCTTCTGCTCTCTTGTATGATTTTTATGGTTTCAGGTCTCACATTTTGGTCTTTAATCCATTTTGAATTTACCTTTGTGTATGGTGTAAGAAAGTGGTCCAGTTTCATTCTTTCACATGTAGCTAACCAGTTTTCCCAACACCATTTGTTTTTGTCCACTAGATATTATTTCCTACTTTGTTGAAGATCAGTTGACCATATAGTTGTGAGTTACACTCTGGGTTTTGTATTCTGTTCTGTTGATCTATGTGACTATTTTTGTGCCAGTACCACACTGTTTTGATTATGACAGCTTTGTAATGTAACTTGCGGTCCAAATTTGTGATGCCTCCAGCTTTGCTTTTTTTTTTTTTCCCCAAATTTGCTTTGGCTATTCTGAGTCCTTTGTGGTTCCATACAAATTTCAGGTTTGTTTGTTCTAGTTCTTTGAAAAATGCTGTTTGTATTTTGATAGGGATTTTATTAAATCTGTAGATTGTTTTGGGTGGTATGGAGATTTTAACATTTTTTTTTCCAATTCATGAGTATGGAATGTTTTTCTATTTATTTGCATCATTTTCAATTTCTTTCATCAATACATTATACTTTTCAGAGTACAAGTCTTTCATCTCTTTGGTTAAGTTTATTCTAAGGTATTTTATTATTTTAGGTGCAATTATAAATGGGACTGTTTTCTTAACTTTTCTTTCCGCTACTTCATTTTTATTGTATAGATGTGCAATGAAATTCTGTATATTGATTTTGTATCCTATAAATTTAACTGAATTAATTCATCAGTTATAGTAGTTTTTGGCAGAGTCTTCAGAGGTTTCTGTATATAGTATCATGTCATCTGCAAATAGTTAAAGTTTTACTTCTTCCTTACCAATTCAGATGCCTTTTATTTCTTATTGTTTTCTGATTGGTGTGGCTAGGCCTTCCAGCACAATGTTGAACAAAAGTAGAGAGAGTGGACATCCTTGTCTTATTCCTGACCTTAGGGGAAAAGCTCTCAGTTTTTCCCCTGTAGGTTTTTTGTTTTTTTAACATAAGGCCTTTATTATGTTGAAGTATGTTCCCTGTAAATCTACTTCATTGAGGATTTTTATCATGAATAGATGTTGTACTATTTCAAATGACTGTTCTGCATCTATTGAAATGATCATATGGTTTTTATCCTTCTCTTATTGATATGAGGTATCACTTTGAGTGATTTGTAGAAACTGAACCAGCCTGGGAATAAATCTCACTTGATTGTAGTAAATGATTTTTTAAATTGTATTGTTAAATTCTGTTTACTAATATTTTGTTGAGGATTTTGTCATCTATATTCATCAATGATATTGGCCTATAGTTCTCTCTTTGTGTAGTGTCTTTATCTGGATCTGGCATCAGGGTAATACTAGACTCATGGAATGAATTTAGAAATTTTCTTCCTTCTTTTTTTAAAATATTTTATTTATTTGTCAGAGAAAGAGAGAGAGAGAGAGAGAGAATGCACAAGCAGGCAGAAGCAGAGAGAGAAGCAGGCTCCCTGCTGAGCAAGGAGCCAGATGTGGGACTCAATCCCAGGACTCCAGGATCATGACCTGAGCCAAAGGCAACCACTTGACTGACTGAGCCACCCAGGTATCCCTGGAAATTTTCTTTCCTCTTCTATATTTTGGGATAGTTTGAAAATCTTCTCTAATAAATGTTTGGTGGAATTTGCATCTAAAGCTGTCTGGTCCTATATTTCTGTGTTTTGGGGGAGTTTTCTGAATTGATTCAATTTCATTGTTGGCAATTTGTCTATCCAAGTTTTCTATCTCTTCCTGATTCAATTTAGGGAGTTTGTATGTTTCTAGGAGTTTATTGATTTCTTCTAGGTTTTCCAATTTGTTGGCATATAATTTTTAATAATATTCTCTTACAATCCTTTGTTTTTCTGTGGTGTTGGTTGTTTCTCCTCTTTAATTTCTCATTTTGTTTATTTGAATCCTCTCTGTCTTTTTTTTTTTAAATAAGTCTGCCTAAGGTTTATCAATTTGTTAATCTTCTCAAAGAACTAGCTCCTATATATATATATATATATATATATATATATTTTTACTTTCTATTTTATTTATTTTTGCTCTAATCTTTATTATTTCCTTCATATGCTGGTTTGGGGTTTTGTTTGTTCTTCTTTTTCTAACTCCTTTAGGTGTAAGTCTAGTTTGTGTAGTTGAGATTTTTCTTGCTTCTTGAGGTAGGCTTGTATTGCTATAAACCTCCCTCTTAGAATAGCTTTTGCTGCATCTAAAAGATCTCAGATCATTGCATTTTCATTTTCATCCATCTCATTTTTTTAAATTTCCTCTTTGATTTCTTGATTGACCCATTCATTGTTTAGTAGTATGGTATTTAACCTCCACATATTTGTGCTCTTTGCAGAGGTTTTTTTTTTTTTTTTCCTTGTGGTTGATTTCCAGTTTCATAGTGTTGTGGTCAAAAAAGATACATGATATATGACTTCAATATTTTGACTTTGTTGAGAATTGTTTTATGATCTAATACATGATCTATTCTGGAGGATGCCCCATGTGCACTTGAGAAGAATGTGTATTCTGCCATTTTAGGGTGTAATGTTCTTAATATATCTGTCAAATCCATCTGGTTAATGTGTGTGGGATTTTGATAGGTACAGAAGAGAGATGTTCTAGCTCAAATAATAGCACAGGAGAGTTTAAAGTGGGCAATAGGGAGCTGGGAATGTGCCATCTGCCTTCTGAAGGGCAGATGGTATGAATAGGAGCAAGGAACCCCAGGTTTTTGTCACTCCATGAATGTCAAGCATTTGGGTTGGCTTATGTGGATGGTGGAAAGGAAAGGAAGAATTTTTAGCACAAATGAGGCAAGAACAGGACTGCACTCTAGGCAGACTCCCAAGGAAAATGCAGCCTCCTAGAAATTGGATTATTGGAAAGACACTGATGTTAGAGAGCCCTAATAGAAGATCTTTGCTGCAGTTCAGGTGACAAACAGTTAATAAGAATTTGATGTGATGGAGTGGGAGTGGGTATGGATGTGGTGTGGTAGAGTTTGACTTTCTAATGTTTCTGTAGGAAAAAAAATGCCCTATTTTATTTGAGTTAGGATGGTTGTGGAGGGAGGAAGGAGAAAGATGAGCAGTTGGTCAGAAAGTGGCCTCCCAGAACTCCCAGACAGTTAGCTATCTATTCCTCGTTTCTGTTAGATTAAGTGTGTGTGTCTTTGTGTGTGTGAGTGTGTGTGTGTGTGTCTGTGTCTGTGTGTGTCGCTTTGTGTCTTCCAATGTGCCTGTGTAGCCCCCTACATCTGTGTAGGCTTGTGCATCTTCATACATCTAAATATGTCCATATTTTCTCTCTGGGTTTCATCTAACCCATGTTGTGATTAAACCGATTGGCTAATGGAATGGTTTTACATTGCCTTGTGCATCTTTAGGTGTCTCAGATTTCCACTAGCTAATCTAGGATATGATGAATTTGATTGGTTAAAAAAAAAAACATTTCAAATTGCCTGTGCTCCATGGAACAGTTAGGGCTTAAAATCCAATTACTGCTGATTACAGGAATTACTATAAATGATTTAGCTTGATTTTGTAGACAAAAATTTAGGACTTTGTCACATCTCTATGCAAATCTACCCAACTAAATGGCACCATAACTGGGAAACTTTTTTGGAAATAAAACTCTGGCTCAGTGAGGGCTCTCTGCTGCCTTGTGAGGGAAAGGGGGGGTGCAGCCCTGAAGGACCTCATACCCCTGATTATGGTTTGATTCTGCCTAGAGACAGGATCTTTTCCAGAATTCAGACAATCTCTTTCATTTTCTTTTCATTCCAACCTGGAATGGTGAGTGTTCTCATCATGCTTTCTTCTCATTCCTAGGAGCCATCAGCTCTACCAAACACAGTAGGTTCTCAATAAATATTTATTATGTTGAATTGAATTATGGATAAACCAAGGACCAAAGAAAATGAGGAATTTATCTAAGTTCTCAAAGAGGAATTAGAGTTTAAGCCCTAGTTTCTGAATTTCCTATCAAGAGCTCTTGCAATTATATCATCCTGTCTCAAGATAGCTCAGGTTCAGACTTCTGGCAGTGGATGGCTTATGCTGCACTGACCAAATGTGTGACTGGCACCAGCTTTTTTTCCTTCCTCTGGGTCTCAGTGCTCTCATCTGTACCTTGAGAAGATTAGACTAACGGTTTTAAACAGTCCTTACAGGTTTGTTTCTAGGAATTTGTGACCAACACTGAGAACATAAACCCACATGCCCTTGGGTAGTGTAGAGAGGAGAGGAAGCAACTAGGGCTTGCTTCAGAGGCTGTGTGTCACACCTTCCTCCCTTTCTTTTGACCCTGAATCTCCAGTAAAAGAAGTAAAATAACTTTTCCAGCTTGGGAAATCTTGTTCTGACCCATAAGCCACTGGGTCTCTGGAAAGTGCGACAGCATGTCCAACCCATATCCTCCAAAGCCTTATAGGGCTAGGAAGACTAAGTGGCCAACTGGGCAGGTGGGAAATAGTTGGCCCCAGGGAAGTTCTCTGGTCTGGAGGGTCTAATTCTTGTGAGAAAGGGAGGTGACTTCCACTCAGTCCTGGACAGGTAAGCAGGCTGTGCTAAGCCACCGTGTTCTGGAAAGGCCAAGAATGATGTCATGGGACACTTTGGGCTACAACAACAGGAAACTACTGAGTGTTTACATTGGCTTCTAGAGCCCAAGCAGCCTGTTTTTTTTTTTTTTTTCACTTCCTCAGTCTATCTGTTTCCTCTAATTCAAATACTATGAAGAGGGACTCACTGCCTAGGGCAGGGAAAGCGGAAGGGAGGCCCCCAGGAGAAATAGCCCCTTCCCCAGCCCAAAGGGCTTTACTCTATCTGGAGCCCTGCCAAGAACTGACTCTAGGGTAGGGAAAGCAAGGTGATTAGGGCATATTTTGAGTGTTCTACAATTCCATGGAAAGAAACATCAGAATTTTCCCTAAGATTCAGGTTCTAAACCTAGAAGCCATCTTGGATTTCTCCTAAGATGAAATCAGTCACCTAGTCTTATAAATTCAATTTAATTCAATCCATTTAATCAATAGTAATTTGTATTCAAAATGCTGTGTTGTGCTGTGTCTGTGTGTCTGTGTCAGTAGAAAATGCAGGCAGTGGTGCCATACAAAGATGAAAAAAGCAACAACAGTTCATACCCTCAAGGAATTGACAATTGAGTGATGGAGTAGCAGCATGATGTCCTTCATCTGTTTCATTTTCTTCATCCCCAAGGTTTTTTGCCCCAGTTTAGGGTCCCTATCACTTCCCTTACATGTAACAGTCTCTTAATGGGTTTCCCTGTTTCCAGTCTTCCCTCCTCCCATGCTTCCTCCATAGTTATGCTAGAGTTACTCTGACCCACCTTTCTAGCTCCACTCTCTCTCATTAAGCCTCCTAGGCAAAATGACAAGGGCTCAAAATGTGGTCTTGGTACCAGGCAGACCTGGGCTTGAATGTCTACCTTATCACTCACCATTGCCTGTCTGAAAGTGGGCAGTGGCTTTGCCTTTCTAAACCCCTACTTCACTGGCAAAATGAGGATAATGACTACTTTTTAGAGCTTTTGTGAGAATTAAATGAAATAATGCACACATGGTGTCCAGTACAGAATTAGCATTTGATAAATGGCAGCTCTAATTATTATCCTTCTGAAATGCCACGTTCTTCTCTGTCCTAATTCCTTTAAGCAATCTGAAGAAGGACCACTTCCCTTAGAGAGAATTGGGACTGTTAGGACAGAAATACCATCTAGAGCAGTGCAATCAGCCCTCTGGGGCCAATGAGGATAAATAATCTGCCTAAGGCTACATAGAGAATGAATATCAGAGCCTCAGATAGAACCACTACTAGAAGTAGAACTAGGATTCTCCAGAATTCTAGTTCAGTGCTGGTTTCACTTCACCAACTACTGGACTGAACACTTAGTCTTTAAGATGCATTAACTGCCAATGTTACTTTTCTCTGAGACGTTTTCTGGTGTGTGTGTGTGTGTGTGTGTGTGTGTGCACACGTGTGTGCACGCAGGCGCACGTGTGTATGTCCCCTCTATGATCACATACTGCTCTTACTACTGTTAGGCTACAATACTATAATTTATTAAGTATTATGTGCCAGGAACTAGTCTGAATAATTTACAAGTATTAACTCATTTTATCCTTACCACAACTCTCTAAGATAGGTACTGTTATTAGTCCCACTTAATAGATGACAAGATAGGTTCAGATAGGTTATGTAATTTACACAAGGTCACACAGCTGGAAATGACAGGTCTAGGATAAGAATCTAAGTAGTCTGATTTCAAATTGATGAGCACTTGAAATATAGTTACTGTAACTAAGACACTTAACTTTTAATATGATTTTATTTTAATGAATCTAAAGTTGGATTTTAATAGCCACTTGAAGTTGTGGTTACCATGTTTCACAGAACAACTGTTGGAATCCTGATTTTCAAGACTCTAAGGGGTTAGGAATCATATCTAATAAATGTTTGTGTCATCACAGTTCTCCACCCAGTGCGTAACATATCTATTATGGTCAAATTCAACTACATGAGGAGGCTCTTGTGATTTAGGCAAGATGAGAATCTGCACTATGACAATCACAGTCAAGAGGGATAGAGGAGACATATTTGAGAGCTTGTTATCATTACCATTATCATAGATAGTTAGCAGGTACTAAATACTTACTATATGCTAGGCACCTGCTTTAAATGATCTAGCTTGTGAAGCATAAGGAATAACATGGAGGACATTCGGAGAAAGAAAGGAAACATGAATTGGGGCAAATAGGAGAGGGAGATGAAGTATGAGAAACTGTGGACTCTGAGAAAAAAATTGAGGGTTTTGGAGGGGAGAAGGGTAGGCAATGAGTGAGCTTGGTGGTGCGCATTAAGAAGGGCACATATTGCATGGAGCACTGGGTGTGGTGCATAAACAATGAATCTTGGAACACTGAAAAAATAGAATTAAAAATATGCTCTATCTGGATTAATTCATTTGATCCTCACAACAACCTTATGAAGTATTATTATTATCACACATTCTTCAGCTGAGGGCATTGAGACACAGAAAGTTTAAGTGAGTAGTAAGTTACAGAGCCAGGATATAAGCGAGGAAAAGCTGGCTTTAGAATCCAATCTCTTTATCACTGCTCTGTACTTTACAGAAGGTAACATTTATGGGGCTTGGTATTGGGTTAATTGTGGGGACTAGGAGCAGTCAAAGATGACTTATGAATTACTTGGTCAGGGAATTCTGGGTATATAGTAGGACATTCATGCAAATAGGGAACAGTGGGGCAGAGGAACAGATATACAGGGAGCAATATTTAAGATTTTAGTTTGGTTCATGGCAGGGTTATGCTGCATGTGGGATATCTGGAAGATATCAAGTAGATGGTTGGCCACATGGGTTTGGAGCTACCTTGTCACTCGATTACTACTTCTTTAGACTCAGATGTCATTGGCTCTGGGAGACTCACTCTCGCCTCTGAGACTAGGAAATTATTATTTTGTTTTGTTTTGTTTTTGATTTTTTCATTTTTTTTTCAGCATAACCGTATTCATTGTTTTTGTACCACACCCAGTGCTCCATGCAGTCTGTGCCCTCTCTAATACCCACCACCTGGTTCCCCCAACCTCCCATCCCCCCACCTCTTCAAACCCTTCAGATTGTTTTTCAGAGTCCATAGTCTCTCATTGTTCACCTCCCCTTCCAATTTCCCCCAAATGCCTTCTCCTAACTCCCCATGTCCTCCATGCTATTTGTTATGCTCCACAAATAAGTGAAACCATATGATAATTGACCCTCTCTGCTTGACTTATTTCACTCAGCATAATCTCTTCCAGTCCCGTCCATGTTGCTACAAAAGTTGGGTATTCATCCTTTCTGATGGAGGCATAATACTCCATAGTGTATATGGACCACATCTTCCTTATCCATTCGTTCATTGAAGGGCATCTTGGTTCTTTCCACAGTTTGGCAACCGTGGCCATTGCTGCTATAAACATTGGGGTACAGATGGCCCTTCTTTTCACTACATCTGTATCTTTGGGGTAAACACCCAGTAGTGCAATTGCAGGGTCACAGGGAAGTTCTATTTTTAATTTCTTGAGGAATCTCCACATTGTTCTCCAAAGAGGTTGCACCAACTTGCATTCCCACCAACAGTGGAAGAGGGTTCCCCTTTCTCCACATCCCCTCCAAGACATGCTGTTTCCTGTCTTGCTAATTTTGGCCATTCTAACTGGTGTAAGGTGATATCTCAATGTGGTTTTAATTTGAATCTCCCTGATGGCTAGTGATGATGAACATTTTTTCATGTGTCTGATAGCCATTTGTATGTCTTCATTGGAGAAGTGTCTGTTCATATCTTCTGCCCATTTTTTGATATGACTGTCTGTTTTGTGTGTGTTGAGTTTGAGGAGTTCTTTATAGATCCTGGATATCAACCTTTTGTCTGTACTGTCATTTGCAAATATCTTCTCCCATTCTGTGGGTTGCCTCTTTGTTTTGTTGACTGTTTCCTTTGCTGTGCAGAAGCTTTTGATTTTGATGAAGTCCCAAAAGCTAATTTTTGCTTTTGTTTCCTTTGCCTTTGGAGACATATCTTGAAAGAAGTTGCTGTGGCTGATATCAAAGAGATTACTGCCTATCTTCTCCTCTAGGATTCTGATGGATTCCTGTCTCATGTTGAGGTCTTTTATCCATTTTGAGTTTATCTTTGTGTACAGTGTAAGAGAATGGTCGAGTTTCATTCTTCTATATAGCTACCCAGTTTTCCCAGCACCATTTATTGAAGAGACTGTC
>NW_019154184.1:723694-786993 GCF_002288905.1 Enhydra lutris kenyoni | reverse complement strand
TTTTATGTTTGTTCACCTTTTTTTTTTTTTTCCTCTCGCCTTGACCGCTTTTGATGGTTTTTGTAGGTTTAGAGGAAAGCAAACTGCACCCTGACCTCCCTCTTAGAGAGAAGCCTCAGTCTGTTCTTCTGTGGGTGTTGCAGAGGCCATATAAATCCCCCCTTGGCCACTGGCAGAGCAGGTTCCAAGTCGCGGTCCCTGGGGACGCAGGATCTTCTGCTTGTACTCAAAACCACGGCAGCTCCGGCGGCTGTCTGGGCAGCTCCAGACCGCTAGAGAGGTTCCAAGCAGCGATCGCACACTGAGATTTTCCCGCTGGCCCGGGCTGGGAGTGCCTGGTCTTTCTGGGTCTAAGAGCTCCCGGCTTGCGTGCACCTCTTTCAGGGGAGAGTCTGGGGCGCGCGTCTTAGGCTCTGAAACAATGGCGTGTGTCAAAGAGTGCCAGCTGAGCCTTTGTACCTCTCTCAGGGGAGGATGAGGGGCGCGCGCATCTCAGGCTCTGTAGCAGGGCTAGCGCATTCTGCCGTCCGGCATGGCTCCATCCCCTCACAGGGACCAGAACCCACGCTGGCGGCTCAGGGACAAAGACCTGGTTTCTCAGCCACACTCTCTCTGGCTCCGTGCCAGGGGAGGCTGTCCTGGGACCGGGGACTTAAGCCCCTGTCCCTAGCCACCCCGATTCCCACAATTCTCGCCGTGCTCTTTTGCTCTTTTGGAGTGCTTTCAACCAGTCTCCAAGTTAATGCTGGTCCCCAGACTCAGGGCACTCTCACTCGTATTAGGGGTATTACTTTCCAACCGGTCACCTCTGGTGGCTCCCTCCCCCTTTTGTTTATCTTCCGATATCAGTCCGCCTTTCCCACTCAGCTTTACCTGCCCACTGGCGTCTTCTGCCCCTGTAGAGATCCAGATGTGTATAATTCTGATCTCAGGTTGATTTCATGGGTGATCAAAGTTCTTTGGAAGGTAATCAGCTCACTTTAGTGTACAGGTTGAAAAGGCGCCTCCTCCTACTTCCCCGCCATCTTGTCCCCCCTTCTAGGAAATTATTTTTTATGTCACTCTCACAGAACCCTCCTCTATTCTTTCATAGCATTCACCTAAGGTTCAATTATTGGTGTGATTATTGGCTTAATGACTAGACCATGAGCTCCATGAGGACAGGTATTGTCTGTCTTAGAGCTCTAGCCAACATGTCTAACACCATGTCTGGAATATAGTATTCATTTACTTGCTCATTCATTCAAGAAATATGTATCAAGCATTTACTATTTTCCAGACACTATTCTAGAAGCTTGTGATTCAAAATGGACATAAAGCCTTTGCCCTCATGGAGCTTACAGTCCATTGAGACACACAGTGAATGTTAGGGATTATATTCGATGTTTATTGGGTCTGTGATGCCAAGTAGAACTATATTAATTTATTTATTTATTCAATAAACATGTTATTTTCAATGTACCAGGCACTTTTCCATCCTCTCACTTAATCATCAAAATAATCCTCTGAAAGAGATACCATCATTAACCCCATTTCTAGGATAGAGCACCTGAGGTCAGAGAGATTTAGCAACTCACCTAGGTCACACAACTAGTAAGGAGTCAAGTACAGGAGTTTACCCAAAACACCTGCCAATTTACTCATTACATTACAGCACACTGATTTTGATATATCAGTTCTGGGCTTAAAATGATACACTGGAACCTCTTGCAGGGCATCTGACTCAGAGGGAGACCTTGAGAAAATAAAGCCATGCAGAAAACTACCAGCCTTGGGCCGCCTGGGTGGCTCAGTCATTAAATGTCTGCCTTTGGCTCAGGTCATGACCCCAGGGTCCTGGGATCGAGCCCTGCATTGGGCTTCCTGCTCTGCAGGAAGCCTGCTTCTGCCTCTCCCACTCCCCTGTTTGTATTTCCTCTCTCACTGTGTCTCTCTCTGTCAAATAAATAAACAAAATCTTAAAAAAAAAGAAAGAAAACTACCAGCCTACACCAGGTCTGACATGTATCCCCTTGCACTCTCCATTTCTCGTAGTGATAAAATAGACCTCATAATTGGTTTGTATTTGACAGATGGGGGAATAGAGACATAGGTCAAGGAGGCAGTTACCTAAGAGCAGTGAAGAAAAGTCCTGGCACATTTGTAATATAAGAGACCATAGAAATAGGGCACTGGGGTTTAACTCCAGGAAGGGGAAGGGTAGTGGTAGCTATAGAAAAAATACTCAATTGTCACTTTAAAGCCTGGACTCCTGAAGAAGAACACACCTCTGTGCCATTATATGAACTCTTGCCTCCAACTCCTCCCTGGGACATGTATCTGGGAGACAGGAGGCAGAGGAGATAATTCTGTGGTTCAACTTCTCCTACCACAAACGTAGATGTATGGAAAAGACTCTAACACTGAAAGAGAAAAAAGGTGCAAGGACAAGTGGAAGGGGGGTTAGCCCTGCCAGACCGTCCTTCTCTGAGGTTCAGGGTAGAACTCTGTATGCACAGCCACCTTCTACTGATTGACTCCAAATGCTGCAGCATTTGCACAGAGCCAGAAGGAAAGGAAGAGAAGAGTTGGCAGTTCCTGTGTGTGGCCTGGGTGTGGACTGGCCTGTCTGTGACTATGAGACTGTGTGCAGGGTCTGTATGTGGGTGAAATGAAGACAGGATGGCATGGAGACAGGGCAGGTCTGGGATGGGAGGATATACAAAAAGGGATGTGGCAAAAAAAAAAAAAGAAGAAAGAGACAAACCCAAAAAACAGACTCTTAACTATAGAGAACAAACTGATGGCTACCAGAGGGGAGGTGGGTGTGAGGATGGGGGAAATAGGTAAAGGGAATTAAGAGCACACTTATTGTAAAAAAAAAAAAAGTACCCTTATTGTGATGAGCACTGAGTAATGCACAGTATTGTACACCCATGCTAATTACACTGGAATTAAAATTAAAAAAATAATTGAAAAGAAAAAAAAGGAATGTGGCAGAGTGAGTGAAGAATCTCTGTGCCTAATTTTGTTGACAAGACATAGTGTGACTCTATATTTCTGAAAGAAGTGTTTATACTTGGGTGGGAGACATGGCTTATCAGAAGCATGGCCTGTGCAAGCATATGTATATGTGTGTAAAGTGTTGGGGAGGAAGAGTTGTGTTTGTGTCTGTATGTGCATGCCAGTTTCTGTGTGGTATTCAATAATACTAGGCATAGAGAATATGTTTAAGGAGTGTTATAATGAGGTTTGCAAGAGGAACAAGGGGTGAAGTGTGTAGTGAAGTAAATTGTGGGGAACACATTGAAGTGAGGTGTTGGCAGAGGTCATGGTGCACTGGCTGTGTGGAGAATACATGACCTGTGGAATGGTCAGGATTGTATGAAAATTCAGTGAGTTAACCCATGGGAAGTGTCCTGTATACATAAATAGATACTCAAGATATTACCATTATTATGGCTGTGAAGTGTAGTTGCTGACTTCTGGGTTAGAGCAGGGGCTCATTAAACGTTTGTCAAACCGAAGACTGAATGACTTGTTTGGTTTGTTTTTACCTGTTTGATACTCAGCAGATACTCAGTTGATAACTAAACTGGTTCTTGTATTGGCTCATTATTTTGTCTATGTTGAAAACTCTGAAGTGGGAGCCCTGGAATTTCAAATGCCACAGTGGGTGAGGTGGGATGGGAGGAAATAGGATGTCCTAGCCAGGCCTGGACAAAAAGCAGGGGAAGGACCCAGAAGCTCTTCAGGCACTCAAGAAACTGAGTCAAGGAGAGGTGAAGGGCAGTGAGGTGCCAGGACCCAAGGGAATATTGTGAAGAATGGAAAACATCCGAATTCTCCATGCCTGGCCTAAGCTCTGCTATTCCAAGGCAACTCTTGGATTTGAGGCTCAAGCCCACTTAGGACAAGACAAAACTGGCCACCTAGGAAGCAGAGAAATGGGAGGAGAAAAACTGTTGCAGATGATCTGCCCATTGCTATGGACATGTAAAGCACAGTTTTACAATGTAAGTCTCCAGGGCCTGCCCCAGTCAGGAGCCCCTCAAGTGGTCATGGAGAAAAGAAGTTAGAATGCCAGGTCCACAACAGTGTTGAGACTATAAATTAGGTTTCCTGATTACTCATTTGTTTGTATATTGTCTGTCTCCTCTGATTAGAATGTTCTTCACAACCATTTCCCCAGAACCTAAAATAGTACCTGGCATAGAGTCAGTACTTCACAAATGGTTATACTAGATCCAGCAGTAAGGGTAGTGAGTATAGCTGTTATTATCACTTTATCTCTCTCGCTCTCTTTTTTGTACTTTTTATTGTGATAAAACATATATAACATAAAATTTGCCAATTTAACCATTTCTAAGTCTATAATTCAGGGACATTAATTACATTCAATGTTGTACAATCATCACTTTTCTATTTCTTTTTTTTATTTTTTTATTTATTTTTTATTTTTTTAAAGATTTTATTTAATTTTTTGACAGAGAGAGATCACAAGTAGGCAGAGGCAGGCAGAGAGAGAGGGAGAGGGAAGCAGGCTCTCCGCTGAGCAGAGAGCCCGATGCAGGACTCGATCACAGGACCCTGAGATCATGACCTGAGCCGAAGGCAGTGGCCTAACCTACTGAGCCACCCAGGCGCCCCACTTTTCTATTTCTTAAACTTTTCTCTCATCCCAAACAGAAACTCTGCAACCATTAAGCAATAACTATATACTCTTCCACTCCCTCTATCCCTGGTAACCCCTAACCAACTTTCTGTCTCTATGAATTTACCTATTCTAGGTATTTCATCTAAGTGGAAGCATACAATATTGGTCCTTTAGTTTCTGGATTATTTCCTTTAACATAATGTTTTCAAGATTCATTTATGTTATGTCATGTATGAAAATGTCATTTCTTTTCAGTGGCTGTATAATATTCCATTGTATGTATATGCCCATTTTATTTATCCATTCATTTGTTTATGGATATTTGAGTTGCTTCCACATTTTGGTCATTGTGGATAGTGCCACAATGAACATTGGGATACAAGTATCTGTTTGAGTCCTGATTTTCAGTTCTTTTAATTTTAATTCTTCAATTTCTTTCAATTTTAATTTTGATGAAGTCCAATTTATCTACTTTAAATTTTGTTGTTTTGGTGTCATATCTAAGAATGTCAAATCCAAGATCATGAAGATTAACCCCTATGTTTTTTTTCTAAAGGTTTTATAGTTTAAGCGTTTATTTTTAAGCCATTAATACATTTTTACTTGATTTTTGTATATGGTGTGAAGTCAGGGTCCAATTTCATTCTTTTGTACATGGAAGTCCAATTGTCCCAGAATCATCCATTGAAAAAAATATTTTTCTCCCATTAAATGGTGTTGGTACCCTTCTCAAAAATCAAATGACCATAGAGGTATGCATTTATTTCTGGACTTTCAATTCTATTCCATTGGTCTATATGTCTACACCTATGCCATTGCCAAACTATTTTGATTACTGTATTTTTGTGGTAAAATTTTTTGTAGTTTTAAAATTGGGAAAAGATCCCTCCACCTTTCTCCTTCTTTTTTTTTAAATAACTTTTTGGCTTGCAATCCTATATGAATTTGAGGATTGGCTTTTCCATTTATTCAAAAAAAACTTATTGGAATTTGATAGGGTTTCGTTGAATCTATAGATTGTTACAGTAGTCATATTGATATTTTAACAATATTAACTCTTCATACCAATTAACATAGAGTACTTTCCATTTATTTAAATCTTATTAATTTTCTTTCAGCAAAGTTTTGTAGTTTCAATGTACACTTATTTCACCTTGTTGATTAAATTAATTCCTTAAGTATTTTATTATTTTATATGTGATTTTAATTGGAATTGCTTTCTTAATTTCCTTTTTTTTTGATTGTCCATTGCTGGTAAATTAAAATACATATAATTTTTATGCTGATGCTGTATCTTACAACTTGGCTAAATTTGTGTCTTAGCTCTACTAGATTTTTGATGAATTCTTTGGGATTTTTTATACATATGGGATGATGTCTTTTGTGAATAAAGATAATTTTACATTTTTTAATTTCCAATTTAGATGCTTTTTATTTCTTTCTTTGTGGGTCTTATTACTCTAGCTAGAACTTCCAGTATGATGTTGAATAGCAGTGGTAAAATTGGGCATTTTTGTCTTGTTCCAGATTTAAGAAGAAAGTTTTTAAGTCTCTTACAACTGAGTATGATGTTAGTTGTGAGTTTTTAATAAACATAATTCCCCATATTGACAAATTTCCCTTCTATTCCTAGTTTCCTGAGTGTTTTTTGTCATGAAAGGGTTTGCATTTTTGTGAAGTGCCTTTCCTCCTTCAATTGAAATAATGATATGATTTTTCCTGTCATTCTATTAATGTTGATATATTACATTGATTTTCTTATTTGATCCATTTGTTCTTTAAGATTATGCTCCTTAATTTCCACAAATTGGCAACATTTACATTTTTATCTTGTTATTGATTTCTAGCTTCATTCCATTGTGGTTAGAGAAGACAGCTCATATGTTTCAGTCTTTTTAAAATTTATTGGGTCTTCTTTTGTGACCTAATACATGGCATATCCTGGAGAAGGCTCCATGTACACTTGAGAAGAATGAGCATTCTGGGGGTGCCTGGGTGGCTCAGTTGGTTAAGCAACTGCCTTCAGCTCAGGTCATGATCCTGGAGTCCAATGATAGAGTCCCTCATCAGGCTCCTTGCTCAGCAGGGAGTCTGCTTCTCCCTCTGACTTCTCCCCTCATGCTTGTGCTCTTTCTCTCTCTCTCATTATCTCTCTTTCTCAAATAAATAAATAAAATCTTAAAAAAAAAACAAGAATGAGCATTCTGCTATTGTTGGTTGGAGTATTCTATATATGTCTGTTAGGTTTAGTTGGTTTACAATGCTATGCAAATCTTCTATTTCTTTACCTTCTGTCTAAATGTTCTCTTTATTAATGAAAGTGGGTATTTAGTTATTCACTATTATTGTAGAATTGTCTACTTCTCAATTTAATTTTGTCAATGTTTGCTTCATATTTTGGTGGCTCAGTTTTTTGGTGTGTATGTTTATAATTATACATTCTTGATAAATTGACTCTCTACCAATATATAATTTCCTCCTTTGTCCCTTGTAAAATGTTTTAGCTTGAAGTTTAGTTTGTCTGATACTCATACCTAGCTGCTTTTGGTTGCTATTTTCATGAAAAATCTTTTCCTATCTTTTCACTTTCAATCTATCTGTGTCTTTGGATACAAAGTGAATCTTTTGTAAGCAGCATATAGTTGGGTCATGTTTTCAAACCATTTCATTAATCTATGCCTTTTGATTGGGTAGTGTGATACATTTCTATTTAATGTAATTACTGTTCCCTTATTTGACCCTCATTTTCTCCATTACTGCCTACTTGTATGTTCAGTGTTTTTTGAAAAAAAAAAAAAAGTTTACAGCCCCTTCTCTTTTGCTTCTGTGTATGTTCGTTTGATATTATTTTGTGGTTGCCATGGGGATTACATTTAACAATCTAATTTTAATTGTTACTAACTTAACTTCAATATTATTCAAAAACTTTGCTAAGATACAGCTCTGTCCCTTTGTATTATGGTTTTCAGAAATCATAGCTTTGTATGTTGTGTGCTCAGTAATAAAGATTTATAATTATTTTTATATGTACATCTTTTAAATAATGTAGGAAATAAAAACCGGAGTTAAAATCCAAAAACTAAATAATATTGGCTTTTATGTTTGCCCATCTATGGACTTTTATGAGAAATGTTTATTTCTTCATATGATTTTTAGTTACTGTCTAACGTCCTTTAGATCAACCTAGAAGTCTCCCTTGTAGGGCAGGTCTAGTGTAAATATATTCCCTCAGCTATTGTTTATCTGGAAATGCCTCAATTTTTCCCTTAATTTTGAAGAAGAGTTTTGCCAGATACAAAATTCTTGGTTTACAGCTTCTTTCTAGCTGTGAACTTTTCCCTTATAAAATATCTTATGGGGATTTTGTTATTGTTGTTGAAAACTGGATGGACATTCAAATATTATAATGTGGCCAATCTGGAAATTAGATCCATCTATTTCCCCCAAGGTTTGCTCTTTTGTTGATCGCTGAAAGCCTTTGGCTTGGAAAACAAGAGGGGCTGAATTTCATGAATTCTTGCAGCCAGTGGGGTTTGAAGCCTAGAGTTTTAAAGGTCAGTGTGCTTGGCTGGTATAGAACCTGGAGGGCAATGTGCTGCTCCTACAGAGAAGGCAGGCAAAAAAAGCCAGGGACAGACAGCATGGAAACAGCAATTTGAAGATTGCCTGGGGCACACAGCGGGAAGATTACTTGCTCTTCTCAGAGCACCTCACTGAGAGGCAGTGTTCATGGGGACACCTGTCTGGGAACAAAGGAGCTGGCTGCTGCCATTACCCTCCCCACCTCTACCCCCCGCCACCCTCCAGCCTAAACAGAGAACAACTTGTGGGAAGGAACACAGCACTGTCACTGGCTACCTAACTTGCTTATACAAGTTAAGCAGTCAAACTTGCCTCAGTCCCAGTGCAGAAAGTGCTTCCTCTAGAAGACCACTGCCAACCCCCAGACACACCACATCTCTGGGCCAGGGAATTCTGCAGGGCCTCAGTTCTGGTGAAGTTTGTGTCAGGTCTCATTTCACAAACAAACTAGAGCACACTTAGTTAAAACTCACCTCATTCAGGCCTGGAACCAAGCACTGCCCATAGCAGCCAAGGAAAGCCTGTGCCGACAACTGGCCTAAAGGATAGAGAAACCAAAACACAACAACAGAGCACATGCAGCACACAACAGAGACACTACCTAAAGTGCAAGCCCTGGGCGCTACATGATCTCTTCATAAGACCATCACTTTTAAGAGCAGGAAACATGACTAGATTTTCTAACACAGAGAAGAAGGATGAGACAGACAAAATGTGAAGATTGAAAAATTTATCCCAAATGAAAGAACAAGATAAGGTTCAGGCCAGAGATCTAAGTGAAACAGATATAAGTAACATGCCTGATGGAGAATGTAAAGGAATAATCAGAAGAATACTCACTGGATTTGAGGAAAAAAAAACAGAAGACATCAGTGTAACCCTTACCACAGAGATACAAGAGTTAAAAAAGAATCAATCACAAACAAAGAGTGCAATAAACAAGATTAGAAACAGTCTTGATGATTGAATTGGAACAGCAGGCTAGATGAAGCAGAGGAAAGAATTAGTGACCTAGAAGCCAAAGTAATGGAAAATAATGAAGATGAATAAAAGATAGAAAGAAGAATTATGCATAAGAGCATAGTCTTAGGGAACTCAGTTATCATCAATTGTAATAATATTTGTATTCCAGGAGTCCCAAAAAGAACAGAGAGAAAAGGGGGCAGAACATTTATTTGAAGAAATAATAGCTGAAAACTTCCCTAAACTGGGGAAGGAAACAGACATCCAGATCCAGGAGACACAGAGAACTCCCATTAAAATCACAAATGAGAGAAGAGAAATAACAAAAAAAATCCCACAAAAATACAAATAATTATAAGAGAATATTATGAAAAACCGTATGTCAACAAACTGGACAACCTAGAAGTAATGGATAAATTCCTAGAAACATAAATTACCAAAACTGAAACAGAAAGAGAGAACTTGAACGGATCAATAACCAGCAAATAAATTGAATCAGTAATGAAAAAATCTACCAACTAAATAGGAGAAGATATTTGCAAATGACTTATAACACACAACACCCCAAAAATGAATAATCCTGTTTAAAAAAAATGAGCAGAAGACATGTATAGATATTTTTCCAAAGAAGACATAGAGATGGCCAGAAAACACATGAAAAAATGCTCAACATCACTCATCATCAGGGAAATGTGAATCAAAACTACAAGGAGATAATCATCTCACCTGTCAGAATGGCTAAAATCAACAACACAAGAAACAACAGATGTTGGTGAGGATGTGGAGAAAGGGAAACCCTCCTGCACTGTGGGAATGCAAACTGGTGCAGCCTCTCTGGAAAACAGTATGGATTTCCTCAAAAAGTAAAAAACAGAACTACCCTCAGACCCAGCAATTGTACTACTAGGTATTTACTGAAATAATACAAAAGAATAAAAAATACAGAATACTGAAAGAATACAAAATACTAATTTGAAAGGATACATGCTCTGTGATGTTCATAGCAGTATTATCTATAATAGCCAAATAATATAAACAGCCCATGTGTCCATTGACTGATGAATGGCTAAAGAAGATGTGGCATATATATATACACAATGTAATATTACTCAGTGATAAAAAAGAATAAAATCTTAAGATTTGCAATGACATAGATGGACATAGAGAGTATTATGTTAAGCAAAATGAATCAAAGAAAGACATATCATATGCTTTCACTCATATGTGGGATTTAAGAAACAAATGACCAAAGTGGGGAAAGAGAGAGAGAGAGAGAGAGGCAACACAAGAAACAGACTTTTATCTTTAGAGAACAAAATGATGGTTATCAGAGGGGGATGGGTTAAATAGATGATGGGGAGTAAGGGAGACACTTGTTGTCATGAGCACTGCATGATGTATGGAAGTGTGGAATCACTAAATTATATACGTGAAACTAATATTACCCTGTATTAATTAACTGGAATTTTAATTTAATTTAAACTATTTTTTAAATTAAATTTAAACTGAATTTAATTCAATTTAAACTGTTAATTAACTGGAATTTAAATAAAAACTTTAAAAAATAAAACATTTTCATCACTATGAAAATAAATCCTGTGTACCCTATCAGTCACTTTCCGTTATTATTACAAAGATGGAGATGATATTGTCCCTACCCTCAAAATATTCATTATTTTTTTGGGAACACAGACATGAAAACAAATAATGTCAATCCAGATTTCTGAGTGGAGGAGGCATGAACCAGATCCCAGACTGGGTATAGAAGTTGGTCAGGGAAGATTTCCCAGTAAAGGTGTTCTTTAGCTAAGTCCTTCAGTTAACTTAGCTAAACAAAGGGAGGGGATGACATGGATGCATTTCAGGCAAAGTGTAAATATACATTATGGTGGCCAGAATTTTAATATGGCTGTAGGCCAGGGATATAAAGGTGGAAAGAAGCCAGAGTCTGGGGAGAACATGATAAAGAATGAAGCAAAGACTTACATAATACAAAAAGTTTAGAATTAATCTCATCGGCACTGAAGAGCCATGTAAACCCTAAAAGTAACATTTGGCCAGGTTGAAGACTTTCATGGTGCCCACCTCTGAGGGATTCCTGCCCAGATTCCTGTTAGAAAAGAGCTAGCTACTTCCTGGGCCCTTGGTGGGCTGGCCATGCTCCCTTTTAAAGGGTTTCTGTTATAAAGAACTCATTACATATTAGACATATTTATAATTCCTCTCTAACACATCACCGAACAAAGCCTAATAAGGCCATAAAAATTAATCACATCTCAGTTCTTATTAAGACAATAAAGTCAGATTTCCATTTTTTTTTAACTCTGCTCCAATTTCCCCTGTTTATCCCCAGGCTTCTCTTAGACTTTCTTCATCTCTCCTCTTGTTCCTGCTCTAGTAAAATTCAAAGACCCTCAGTTGCCTCATCTGTACCAGGAGCTGTGTTCATCTCAGTGGTCTGACATTTCCTAAAGTGATTTGTACTAACAGGAATTATTCTTACACACTTACTTTCTTTTTTTTTTTAAAGATTTTATTTATTTATTTGTCAGAAAGAAAGAGAGAGAAAGCACACAAACAGGCAGAGAGGCAGGCAGAGGAGGAGAGAGAGGCAGGCTCCCTGCTGAGCAAGGAGCCCGATGCGGGACTCGATCCCAGGACCCTGGGATCATGACCTGAGCCGAAGACAGCAGCTTAACCCACTGAGCCACCCAGGTGTCCCACACACTTACTTTCTAATTGCTTATTCTCCTTCAAATCTCATGAGACTTCTAACACAATGGGCTTTTGTTCCATTTTATTAAGAAGGAGGCTGAGTTTCAGAAGGTTGAAGTCAGTACCCAGTGTCACACAGCATTTCAGGAGCAGAATTAGGCCTTAGACTTAAGTCATCCAATATCTTACCACCAGACCAGACACCTTTTTTTCACCTTCTTAGCCAAACCTTTTGGATTTCTCCCCAGCTGGTCCTTACAACTCCCAAAAAATGTTTTGCTAAAAAGTTTCTACTTGTCCAGAGACCCTGTCAAAGATGACTGAGAAAGAGCAGTCAAAGAGGCATCCAAACAGGCCCAGAAGGAGAGCATGTCCTTTGTATCACCTTACTCTAATAACCCAGAACGATGGTGGCAGATCAGGTGCGGACCTTTAAAGGCCCTAAATGATGAACAGATTTTAGCATCCCTGCCCATATATAATAAAAAATAAAAACAACAAGCCATTGAAATCAGTGTAAAGAAGTTCATTAATATTCTCTGATATTGCTTATGATGAATAATTTGAAGTCTTTTTAAATATCAAATAGAAAAGTGTTCTTACTTGGGGGATCAGTTCTTGTGCACTTGCTTTGAGGGTGACTATTTATTGGCCTGTCTGCAGTGTATGGTGGGTGTGAGTCCCTAATGACAATACCATGCAAATATGAGGGCTGCTTGGGCTCATTGTCATGCTTATCTTGGTCTCTCAGTCAGTCAAGACTTTGGGAGGCCCCGCCTCCTCCTACCCCTGAGGAATCCAGTTCCTAGGGTCTACCTCCAGGGCTGAATTCAGGCCTCTAGCCACAGGCTGTTGGCTTGATGTAAAAGTTGAGGATAGAACAAGGAACTGAGGCTCCCTCTCTTTTCTCTGTCTCCCACTCCCTTCTCCTCTATCTGTCTCTGACTCTATGTATCTCTTTTGCTCTTTCTTTTAGCCTTTTTATTACCATCTCTATTTATTTCTATCTCTGAATCTTTCTTTTTCTTTTCCCCAGTCTCAGACTCCATTTTTCCTTTTATCTTATTCTTTCTGGTTCTCTCATTCTCTTTTCTACTCCATTTTTCTCGCAGCCCAATGTCTCTTCCTTTGCTCCTTAACCTCTGTGGGCATGTGTCTTGGTCTCAGCTTTTCCTTGTCTTATTTTCTTTACCATCCCAGAACTCACAGGGACTTTTAGAGAAGATAAGCTACTATATTTTGGGATCTCTTTCCAGGAGAGTTTGGGGTGGAGGTTTGGGGCTAAATTTGAACTTTTCAGGCTTGGGTGGGACCTCCAAGGAGACAGCTAAAGAAGGAGGGAAAACTGGCTTATTTAGTAAGAGAATGGAGCCTGGGGTGGGAACTTGGCAAAGACTGTGAGTTCTACTGTTCAGTCAGTGTCCTGGCCCTGTGTTCTCTGACTGAAGCCTTGAGGCTAATTTTAGATGCTTTCAAAATATCCCAGAAGGCTCCTACCCCTCCATTCAGGCTGGGATGCCAGAGGATTCATAGATGATAAAATAACTGAGGCCTCCTTTCTATTTTTCCTTAGCTCCTACCAGCTCTGAAAAAACAGTACTGACACAGCCCCCAGAGTGGGGCCTGAAGGGAGAAGGGAGCAGTGGCAACAGATAATGATCCAGCCAGAAAATAAGAAGGTTAATAAAGACTTTAAATCCCAAAATCCCTAAGTATCTCAGCTGAGAGGGATCCTAAAGATAAGTTTTGTCTTTTTCCCTCAATATATATGTGTGGGGAAGTTCGGAGAGGGTACTATTAATATCTTTCAAAAGGAGGGGAGGAAAAAAAAAGAATTTCTTAGACCTATCTCCTTCACCTCTACACTAGTTTATTATTTCTGGCATGGATTGTTGTGATAGCTTGGTTTTTCTGCTTGCAGGCTTTCCCTGGGCAATCAACTGTCCATACTGGCCAGGGAAACCTATTATATTTGAGGGGTGGGGGTTTGGGGGGCTGCTTCCAACCCCCCCAAATATGATAGATTTCCTTGGCCAGTATGGACACCAATGTTTATAGCAGCAATGCCCACAGTAGACAAACTATGGAAAGAGCTTAGATATCCATCAGCAGATGAATGGATAAAGAGGTTGTGAGATACACAGGCACACATATACATACAATGGAATATTATGCAGCCATCAAAAATGAAATCTTGCCATTTGCAATGATGTGGATGGAACTAGATGGTATTATGCTATGTGAAATAAGTCAATCAGAGAAAGATAATTATCATATGATATTGCTGATATGTGGAATTTGATAAACAAGTCAGAGGATCATGGGGAAAGAGAGTTAAAAATGAAACAGGACAAAACCAGAGAGGGAGACAAACCATAAGAGACTCAATCTTGGGAAACACAATGAGGGTTGCTGGAGTGGAGGAGGTGGGAGGGATGGGTGGCTGGGTGATGGACATTGGGGAGGGTATGTGCTATGGTGAGTGCTGTGAATTGTGTAAGACTGATGAATCACAGACCTATACTCCTGGAATAAATAATACATTATATGTTAATACAAAATAAAAATTAAAGTTGGAATGTTTAAAAAAAAAAAGACTTCACTAGTTCTTGAGTACTTTGATAAAATCCCAAACCTCTTAGCCTGACACACAGCCTAAGCCTGTTTGTGATTTAGCCTCCACTTACCTTTCCAAATTCTTCCCCTACTTCCCTTACTTGCAATGGAACCTTCAAAGTACCATTCTCCACATTCTCCTAACCTAACATTCTTTCTCTTTTTCTCTCTCTCTCAAAAACAAATAAAACAACAACAACAACCAACCCACAATAGTTAACACAAACCTATAGGTAAAAATTCGAACAACATAGTAAAAAGAAAAGTAAAACCCTCAAGATTTCTATGCCCTATTGCCATCTAAAGACAATCACCTCTCCAACCTATTCAGTCCTGTTATTCTATCCCTCTCTGATCCAGCCATGAGGGCCTTCTTGTTGTTGTAAGAACACATGAGCTTCCACCTAAGGACCTTTGCCCTTGCTGATCCTTCTGCCTGGAATGCTCTTTCCCCAAATATCTTGCTTGTTCCCTCAGTTCATTTATGTTGCTACTTAACTGTGTCCTTGTCAGTGAGGCCTTCTCTGACCTCTATCTAAATTTACAACTGCCCCCACATCCCTTGTTTTCTCTCCTGCTTTATTACATAGCACTTATCACCACCTAGTTTACTACATATTAAGCTTATTTAATTGTTTATTTTCTGTCCCTCTCACTAGTATGTAAGTTCCATGAGGGCAGTGATTTTTCCACACAGCTGTACCCTCAATACCTAATAGAGCACCTATCATATCATAGGTTTGCAATAAAATATTCACTGAATGAAGTTCAACAGGTGATAACCATAAATTCTTTTATGTATTTGAGACTGTAAATACATGCTATGCTGACCAACTGATTTGTTTTTTCTTTCTTTGGTACCAAATTGCTTCAGTTACTACAGCTTTTTATGGCTGCTATATGCTTTCACACTTCTGACTTGTGTACTTGCTGTTCCTTCTGCTTGGCATGAGTTTTATCCTCCCTGGTCTATGTAGGGAACTGCTGCTTACTCTTCAAGTCTCAGCTCAAGCTACACCATTTTGTAGATAGATAACCCTCCTCCATTCTCTCATAGTCTCTCTGCCATTGTAATTATCACCCTGTGACTTGGTCATTGATTTACACATCTCCCTCCCTTGGTAAACTGTAAGGACCCTGAGGGACCAGGACTTGGTGATGGTATCCCTAGTGCCTAGCATGATATCTGGAATTCAGTAGGAGCAGCTGTAATCAGACAGAGCTGAATTTAAATACAACTGTGCCAATTTATAGCTATGTGATCTTGGGCAACTTACTTAACCCTGCTGAGTCCCAGTTTCCTATCCTATAATATAGGCA
Source organism: Enhydra lutris kenyoni (assembly GCF_002288905.1). NCBI lineage: Eukaryota > Metazoa > Chordata > Mammalia > Carnivora > Mustelidae > Enhydra > Enhydra lutris. Next base: position 771,161 of record NW_019154184.1, on the reverse strand, counting down.
TCATGATACTACATGTGGTTGTGATGAGGATGCAATGAAATAAGTCTGTATGCATAAAGGGCTGTAAAAATACGTAGACCTCTCATTATCTCACTTGTTCCTAAAGAGAGAAGTAGGACAAGTATTTGCCATTTGCAATGATGTAGATGGAACTAGATGGAACTCCATTTTTCAAAGACCCTGTGAAGTTAAAGTGAATTTTCCAAGGATGTAGGATAAATAAGTGGCAGAGCTGGGACCCCAATATGAATCTTCCGGATTGGAAGCTTGCTGTCTGTCTGGAAATTAAGAATGTTATGGACTCCAGGATTCTTGGCTCTTAAGCCAGCATGTGGGTATGGTGTGTTGCCCTCAAAGAAGACTGGCACATCCTTGGCAATATTCCTTACCCCACTGAGGAAAATGGAGAGTGGTTTCCTTTTATCCCCAGGTCTGCCTTAGCCCAGGTGTTCTTGGCTATCTTCTTAATCAGGGAGCAGGAGACCATTTTCTACTATCTGAAATAGAAGGTGGAGAAATGTAAGAGTTTTCTTCCGTGAGGGGCAGCTAAGGGTTGGGCCTTCTCTGGAGTGATTCTGAGAGGGAAGGAAAATGAGGGAACTGCTCTATATAGTGCCTACTATTTGTCAGCCACTTTTTCATGTGTCCATTCATTCAGGTAGTAAACACATGCTATACACCTACTATTTGTCAGGTGCTATACTGGATGCTGGGAGTATAGTGGTAATGAAATTGGAGGGGGAGAACACAGATGGCAAACAAGTAATAATTACAAAGAACACATAGTCTTCTCATTTTATGGATGAGGTCTCAGAGAGGGAATATGAATTAGCCATGAAACACAGTTAGTGTTGGGACAAAATGTGGATTTGTCTACTTTAAACCTAGTATTCTTTCCACTATACCACTTCCTCCAAATCATTCCTTTCACCTACCTGTCTTAGTGCTCAAAATGGCACCATTAGAAAGTTACTTCTATGGGGTAATAATCCAAGAATTCCCTATCCCTATCAGTATAACATACCTAGGAACCTGAGACATATAAGCAGCTATTAGTGTATCTCAGTTTATGAGCTTTAATATAGCAGTTATCTGGCAAAAAGCAGAGAAGTGTGGGTACCAGGTGGTGAATTCTGGTGGAGGGCAGAGGTAGAAGAAGGAAAATTATAGCAGCTGGAATGAAGGCCCAATGTATTAAAAGTAAATATGGATTAGTATTTTTATAACCTTGGCAGGATAAGACAGAAATAACAAAAGGAATATTTATAAATGTTGGTGACATAAAAAACGAACAAAAAAATTATGTTGCAAAAATTAAAATCAGAAGCCAAAGGACAAACTAGGGACAAACTTGCAAGATATTCAACATAAAAGGGGCTGCCATCCTTAAAATATAAAGAAATTTTATGAATCAGTAATTAAAAGAGAACATCTCAAGAAAAATTGAACAAAAGATATGAATAAATAATTTATAAAAGAAGAAATATAAATGACTAACATGTAAAGATGTTCAGCCCATTAGTAATTAAATAAATGAAAACAAAGATGAAGAGGATTTTTTTTGGTGTAGCATATTGGCAAATATTAAAATGACTGATACCAAGTGATGATGAGCATGTCAAGATGAAAGTACTTGCATGCAATGATCATGGAAATAGAAGTTAGAAAAATTTATCTGAGGAATGTTTGGTGATATGTATCAAAATTTAAAATCTGAGAGGTACCTGGGTGGCTTGGTCATTAAGTGTCTGCCTGCAGCTCAGGTCATGATCCCAGGGTCCTGGCTTCTAGCCCTGTATCTGGCTCCCTGCTCAGCAGGAAGCCTACTTCTCCCTCTACCACTCTCTGCTTGGTTCCCTCTATCACTGTGTCTCTCTCTGACAAATGAATAAATAAAATCTTTAAGAAAATTAAAATTTGCTTACCCTTTGACTAACTGAGAAATAAATGTGGACCAGTGTATAAAGATTTGCCCAAGATTATTCATCACAATGTTGTTTGATAGTACAAAATTGAAAAGAATCCAAGTGAGCACTAGGTGTTATAAGCAAGTAATGAATTACTAAACATTATTCCAAAAACCAAAGAGGTACTATACGTTGGCTAATTCAATTTTTTTTAAGATTTTATTTATTTATTTGTGAGAGAGAGAGAGAGAGAATGAGAGAGAAAGAGAGCGGGCATGAGAAGTGAGAAGTCAGACGGAGAAGCAGACTCCCTGCCCAGCAGGGAGCCCCAGGTGGGACTCGATCCCGGGACTCCGGGATCATGACCTGAGCCGAAGGGAGCTGCTTAACCAACTGAGCCACCCAGGTGCCCCGGCTAATTCAATTTAAATTAAAAAAAAAAAAATCCAAGTGTCCTTTAATAGCAGAATGATTAAATAAGCTATGGTACATCCATGTAATTAAACCACATTTTAAATGGTGAGTAGACTCATATTAGTTGACATAAAAAGATGTCCATGAAATATTGTTGAGTGAAAAAAGCAGATTATAAATCAGCATACAGAGAGTGCAAATTATGGTTTGTGTATGCATGTATGTGATATCTCAGACTATATTAATAGAAATACCATTTCTAGAAAAAGTTTATCTCTATAGTAGGCAGAGTCCAGGTCCAGTATTGGGCATGGCATGTTAATAGGCACAAAGACAAATTGGTATCTGTCCAGAGGGAAGTGAGTGGGCTAGGGGGAATTGGACCTAACTCAGGGAAATGGGTGAAGGCGCTAGAACCAGAGAGTAAAAATTCCAGGGAAAACGATTTTGGCTTAAGTAAAAGAAACTCTTTGAATATCCTACCTTTCGTGATTGAGTAGGCTGTCCAGCTAAGGACTGGAGTGAGCTCATCACCAAAGAAGGTATGTAAGGGGAGGGTAAGGCAGTCAGGGGGCCTCCAAGTCACTTCCCTTCTAGTTTTTGAGGGTCTCAGACTTGACAAATGCTGTGGGCCTACACTGTCTGCCTGGGGCTGATGGGGAAGGCAAGGACAGGGGCCCCTGAAAATAAAGCCCACTGGGATTTGCAGTGAGTTAGAGCAAAAACCATAGTCATCCTGGCTTACAGGTCAGATCCTTGTAGAAATCTCTCTTTCCCTTGCCTGTCCTTATGGCCCCAGCAGCCCCTCCCTTCTTGCACAACATCTTACCTGTGGAGAACCGTGGAGCTTTCACAACTCTTTCTCCATCTGGGTCATGGTTTAAATTAGTTCCATTAATTAGGCCTATAGGTAGGAGGTTACCTAGGTAATATGATTCCAAGGGTACTCGATCAATCCCCCTGTTTAAAGAGACCTCCCAATGTCTCTTAAATTTTTCATGATTAGTGCTTTGTCTTTTGAATCTTGAATACTTTCCAAAACTCCTTTGCAAAAATGCAGATAATTCCAGGAGGGGGATCCCCTTAAGCTGCCAGGAAAGGGGGAGAGGTGGGGAAGGGCTTCTGCATTCTGCAGAAGGCCTCTTTTGGGTGTCTAGAGGAAATTTTATATGTTGGAAGGCTATGCAAGGCAGAAGAGAGGAGGAGGCCTTTGGGGAAGGAATTCTTCAATCCAGGGACCTTACCTAATCTGTGGTTAAATCTTTTAAGAGCTAGACTCAGTAGTTCCTAGGCCTGGCTGCACATTAGAATCACCCAGAGAATTTTTAAAAATACTAGGGAACAGGGACTCCGGGGTGGCTCAGTTGGTTAAGCGGCTGCCTTCGGCTCAGGTCATGATCTCAGTATCCTGGGATCAAGTCCCACATAGGGCTCCTTGCTTGGCAAGGAGCCTGGTTCTCCCTCTGCCTCTGCCTGCCACTCTGTCTGCCTGTGTTCTCTCTCTCTCTCTCTCTCTCTCTCTCTCTCTCTCTCTCTCTCTGACAAATAAATAAATAAAATCTTTAAAAATACTGATGAACAGACTTTACTCAAGGCAGATTTGATTTAGTTGGTCTAAGGTGAGGTCCAGGAATTGTAATTTTTGCAAACCCTCCCAAGTGATTCTAATGTGCAGCCAGAGCTGTGAACCACTAAGCCAAGAGAAGCCCAGTTAGATGTAATCCAGACTGAGGGAGAACAAATAGGGCTAGATTAGCTTCCTCGTCCTCAGTAGTTCAGGACCATGGGTAAGGGATTGCACTAGTCCACTGCTCCCTAGTTATATCTGCTTGCCCTGAGGGTGATCAGGAGCAGGAGGGCTGATTACTTATATAGATGACCAAATTTTCTGGTTTGCTTGGGAGTTTTCTGGTTTTAAAACTGAAAGTCTTGTATCCCTAGTAAAGTTGAAAGGTTGGTAACCCTACACAGGGTGACTGCAAGTACTTAAACCTTAAGTCATTTCAGCACTTGTTGGGACAACCACTTCTTTTTCCCCCTCAGTTTTCTCTTCTGAAGAACACCAGCAGCCTTTAAAGGCTTGTTCTGCCTCTCTCACTGGCTGCTATAAATATAATGCAAGTGAAAGTCCTCAGTGATCTATAAAGCAATGTATGCAGTAGTGGATAGAATGTTATAAATAATAAGCAGTACCTGTCAGGCTGGGGGTCACAGGATTCTTGCCAGTTAAATCTGTAATGTCCATTGTAGTCATGGGATGGCTCACATTTATCCTTTTCTTTTCTCCCAGGGGTTCATTTATATCTTCTTCCACTTTTAAAAAAATCCAAGGTATCAGAGCTGGAATTGACCCACTGATAACTTTCAGTCTTATCCCTTCATCAAATGGAGAGATGGAGGCCTAACGAGGTAAAATAATTGATAATACAGATAACAAGATAACGCAGCTCATTAGTAGTAGAGCTGAGACTCAAACTCGGCATACCTTGATGCCCAGCCCCTTCATTTCAGAGTCACAAAACATTGTCAAACCAACTCCTTGATTCCCATAGGCCCATATGTCCTTTTCAAGGGCATCATATTTAATTTCTCCTATAAACACTGTCCAAGTTCAAAGAGAAAAGAAGCTCAAGGAACTGTGGGAGCTCAGGGCAGGGTAACAAAATTCAGTCTGGCAAAGTGGCTATGGTCAGGGAAGACCTCTAAGATAAGGTGAGCTGAGACTAAAAGAAAACTACTCATTTTTTCAGGTAAATGGGGCAGATGGGCAAGGGGGAAGCCAGCGGGGGAAGGGCAGTTTAGGTAATGGGAATGGCATGTCCAGTGGCCCAAAGGAGTCAGAAAATATGATTTTTCAGTTTTATCCCATTGTTGTATGAGTGGAAAGTAATGTGATCATTAGTTGGACAGCTGAGGCTAGTCATATATGCCTTGATAAGGAGTTTGGACTTTAGTTTCTAGGTGTCAACACTGCAGAAGGTTTTTAAGTTTGGGTCAGATACTTAACTCTCTTGAACAACTGGTAACTCCAGGGCAAATAGAGAGGGATTAACAAAAACAGTGTGAAAGTTAGTTATCTTGACTCTCAGAACAAGACTAACACTTTCCTGGCCCAAGCTGTCAGTAATGGAACTGAGGTTTAGACATGACTGACTCATTTCTGTGATACTGGGCTGGAAGGAGACTCAGCTCCTGTGTGGAGGTTTAGCCCCACCCTCTTCTCTGTGGGCTGAACCAGGAAAAATCTGGGCCTAGGCTGGCCAACCTTCAGGTTATCTCTTCCAGAGTATGTTTCCCAGTTTGCTCTAGGGTCAGGTGCCCAAAGCCCCTGGTTCCTCTACTCTTGGCTGCTACTGCCCCCTGGGAATGTGTCCCCCAAGATCTTTGCTCTGGTCCTTATTCTCATCTGCATTGGAGGAGTTTTCCCCATCTGTCTTCTGGGATTCATGTAATGACCCTTCATATTCTCAGGTCACCATAGCATGGGGTTCTTTCTCTCTCTCTCTTTTTAATTTAAACTTCAGTGTTCCAAGATTCATTGTTTATGCCTCACACCCAGCGACCATGGGGTTCTCTCTTTCTCCTCTACAGAGTTTATCTAAAGCATGTACATGTAGCTGAAAGTCTAATTGGGGAGGCAGACAGCAGTAATTAGAGGACAATGGGAGAGTTTGGTATCCAAAGCATGGTGAGAGCACAGAGAAAGAAGGGAGTTTCTGTGGGTGGTGGAACATCTTCCCAGAGAAAATGACATTTGGCTTGGGTTATCAAGGGTGAGTAGGAGTTGGTCAAGTGGAGAAAGATTATAGAACTGAGGGAACAGTAGGCTCAAAGGTACAGAGCTTTGAACCTTTCTGGTGTTGATTAGGTGTGATTCCAGCAGAGAGGGAAGGCATGGTACAATGAGGGAAAGTAGGGAATGGGAGAGGAAATGCTGAAATGAGACAGCTCAACTACTTCTGGGCATCTCCACCTGGATGGCTTATGGGTAGCTTAAACTCATCATGACCCAAAACTTCTTTTCCTTGCCCCACAAACTGGTCCTTTTGTAGGACTTTCAATCACTGAGTCTTAGCAATTCTATCTCTTTAACCTCTCTCTAATTTATCCTCTTCTCCCAATTCCTAATACTACTACCTTCATCAGAACTGAAGAGTACTGTCTTGTCTTTTACTATAATGAAAACTGTGTAAGTCATCATGTCTCTCTTTCCATATAGACTTCAGGATGCTCAAAGCCAAATTCACAGCTCAACTGTGTGAGTCACAGATACTTCCATATCTGTACTTTATTCTTACTAATTTCTCCTTTTCTCTCACCATCATCAACAGGGTTCCTCAATTTTGACTTCCCAATTCTGACATCTGTCATTTTTATTTAAAGTTTTTATTTATTTATTTTTATAATTTTATTGCTTTTCTGTGGTACTTTGCCTCAGATCATCTGTGGAATGTGTTCAGAGACGGATAAATTGAGATATGGTTGGCCCACAAGAGATTAAATAGTTCAGATCCTCATTATTTTTGCCTAAATTATTACGATGTCTTCCAAATATGAGTGCTATATTCCATACTCTATCTCATCCCCTCTAATTGGTCTCCTTCTGTTCAGCAGTGTTATCTTTTCTAAAAGCAAAACTTAGTCAAGTCACTCCCCTGTTTTGAAAACCTTAGCGGTTTCTCATTGTCTTGAGAATGACATTAAAGACCCTTAGTATGAGATGCAAGGCCCTTTGCAAACTTACCACCTCTCATTTATTTATACTTACTGAGTACCAACTATACTATATGCCAAACACTGTGTCAGCCACTAGCATTTGATAATGATCAAAAATAGGCACTGTTTCTGTTCTCATAAAACTTATGCTCTACTTGGGGAGATTGATATTACTCAACTCAAGACTCAAATAAAAGTATACTTACAAATTGTGGTTAAGTTATCTGGAGGAATACTGGCTCTGCGGACATATGGCAGGGAGCCTTATTAAGTTTTAGAAAGTTCCACAAGAAGTAACATTTTATTTTTTTTAAAGATTTTATTTATTTATTTGTCAAAGAGAGAGAGAGAGAGCAAGCATAGGCAGACAGAGTGGCAGGCAGAGGCAGAGGGAGAAGCAGGCTCCCTGCCGAGCAAGGAGCCTGATGTAGGACTTGATCCCAGCATGCTAGGATCATGACCTGAGCCGAAGGCAGCTGCTTAACCAACCAGCCACCCAGGTGTCCCAGTAACATTTTATTTAAAGGAAGGATTGTGTTAGTGCTAACTAGGTAAATAGTGGGAGTGAAGAAACATGTACCCCTTGCAGAATAAATAGCTGGAAAAGATCTTTATAGGGTGGATTATAAGAGGAATGATACATTTTAGAAACAGAAAGAAGGCCAGTGTGACTGGGATCCAAATAGCAAAAGGGAGTGTTGGTTGAGAGGTTAAAGAGGTAGGCAGGAGCCAGACCACAAAAAGCTTTTAAAGACCATGACAAAGATTCTGTTCTTCATCATTCTGTTCTCCATCATAAGAGCAAAGAGAAGAATCTACTGAAGGCCTTTAAGCTGGAGAGTGACATGATCAGATTTTCATATTGAAAAGATTCCTCTAAATTCTTTATGGAGAATAGATGGGAGGAGAGCCAGAAAGGATGTGGACAGATCAATTAGGAACCTGCTGCATCTGCCCATTCAGCTTGGCTGGGACAAGGGTAGCACCAGCCAAGATGGAGAGAAGTAGGCAGTTTAAAGAAAAAAAAAAACTAGGTAGGAGGCCCATTGATAGGACTTGGCAATGGACTGGCATGGCAGAGGATAAGGAAGAAGGTGATGTTAAGGATGACTCTTAGGTTTCTTTATTTTTTTCTTTTTTTAAATTTGATTTTGTTTTTTCAGTGTTCCAAGATTCGTTGTTTATGCACCACACCCAGTGCTCCATGAAATATGTGCCCTCCTTAATACCCACCACCAGGCTCACCCAACCCCCAACCCCCTCCCTTCCAAAACCCTAGTTTGTTTCTTAGAGTCCACAGTCTCTCATGGTTCTTATCTCCCTCTGATTTCTCCCAACTCACTTCTATCTCCAGTTCCCAATGTCCTCTGTGTTATTCCTTATGCTCCACAAGTAAGTGAAACCATATGATAATTGGCTTTCTCTGCTTGACTTATTTCACTCAGCATAATCTCCTCAGTCTTGTTCATGTTGATACAAAAGTTGGGTATTCATCCTTTCTGATGGAGGCATAATATTCCATGGTATATATGGACCATATCTTCATTATCCATTCATCTGTCGAAGGGCATCTTGGCTCTTTCCACAGTTTGGCAACTGTGGTCACTGCTGCTATGAACATTGGGGTACAGATGGCCCTTCTTTTCACTACATCTGCAATTTTGGGGTAAATACCCAGTAGTGCAATTTCAGGGTCATAGGGTAGCTCTATTTTTAATTTCTTAATGAATCTCCATACTGCTTTCCAAAGTGGCTGCACCAACTGGCATTCCCACCAATAGTGTAAGAGGGTTCCCCTTTCTCCACATCCTCTCCAACACTTCTTGTTTCTTGTCTTGTTAATTTTGGTCACTCTAACTGGTGTAAGTAAGGTGGTATCTCAATGTGGTTTTGATTTGAATTTCCCTGATGGCTAATGATGATGAACATTTTTTCATGTGTCTGTTAACCATTTGTATGTCTTCTTTAGAGAAGTGTCTGTTCATGTGTTCTGCCCATTTTTTGATGTGATTATCTGTTTTTAGGGTGTTGAGTTTGAGGAGTTCTTTTTAGACTCTTACGTTTCTGAAGGAGAACAGGTTCAATAAGGAAGACTGGAAGGGGTTTTAAAAATGTTGAATTGGAGGTGGAACCTCTTTGTCATATGACTTAGTGTTCTGGCCTCATCCAGCTCCAACATGCTAACTTTCTAACTTTCTGTGATCTCTTTTGCTTCCTTGATTTTATAGATTCTGTTCCTTCTGTGTGATGCAACACTTTCCTTACTCCTGCCCTCCGTTCCCACTGTCCAGGTGGAAGTAGTAGCTTGAGGAAAGTCTGTTTGACTTTGCAGGGTGTGTGAATGAGTGTGTGTGTGTGTGTGTGTGTGTGTGAATATAGAATGAGTGAGTTTACTAGTTAAAAGTGGGGGTCCTATGTAAGAGCATCTGGGCTCATAACCAGTCAGCTTCAGTTGTCAATGACCTTGAGCAAGTTACTTAATCTCTCTCAATTTCAGCTTCTTCATCTATAACATGGAGATAATAATAACCATGATTTGAAGCTGTGAAGATTAAATGAGATAATAATTCATATCAAGTAATTAGATGCTTGACATATAATAAGTACTCCATAAATATTGACTGTAGTTGTTGTGTTGAGTGTTTGTCAGGGTAAAGTAGGGAACAGATGTGAATAATGAAGACACCAGCCTGATTAGAAATACCCAGCAGTATTTAAAAAGAGAGATGAAGCTGGAAATGAAAAGTAGCGCTTGGATGTGGATGGGGAGAGAGTGCCAAAGATCAGTTTCAGTAAGTCACCAAGTGAGCACTCAAACCTCGGCTGGGATTCCAAATCATGTGACCTTTCTACTCAGCTTAGTGCTGACTTTCACCAGGGGAAAAATGGAGAAAAAATAGTTGCTAAAAGGCAGGGCGTATCACTTCAGCAAGGAGAATGTGGAATGTTCAAGATGTAGTCTAAAGGAAGAGATAAGATAGGTCCAGTGTATGAGAGATTATGCATAAGGGGGTGGTGATTCTAATTCTAGCTCTTATAGTCATTAGCTTGCGGTGGCCTTGGGGAGGGGTCTACCTTCTCTGAGCCTTTTCATAGTAGGGCTAGGAACCTCTACCTTTCAAAAGCAAGGAGTAAATGAGATAGGAAGATATAATGTGTGAAAAAACAGACTACTGCAAATAACCTATGAGCAAGCTCCCACCATTGCATATGGCACATAATAGTTGCCCCAGAAAAAGTTCTTGGTTGAAAATCAGCATCTGTACTTAAGAAAGTATGAAAAAGAACATCTGTCATTATAGCCTATTGGAGAGTGTAATAGTTTTGTATGATTACGGCAATAAATCACTACAAATTTAGTGGCTTAAAACAACACTAATTTATTTTATTACAATTCTGGAGGTCAGAAGTCTAAACTGGATTAGCAGGGCTGCATTCTTACTGGAGATGAGGGGAAAATCCATTTCCTTGCCTTTTCCAGTTTCTTGAGACTTCCTGCATTCCTTGGCTGTGGATAATCTCTGTCTCAAGGTCAGCTGATTAGCAACCTTAATTCCATCTGCAGTCTTGTTTCCTCTTTGCTATGTAATATAACACATCTATAGGTCTGGGGATTAGGATGTTGACATCTCTGGTGGGACCATTATTCAGCATTTCCAGAGACCCTAAAGTAGGAAAAGTATGACACTGAACAGGAAGTAGAAGTATCCCACATCCAGCCTTTCATATGGAGTGGGAGAACTCAGGTAGGAGCAGAATACCTTTTAGAAATAAAAGAGATGATCAAATGACTAAATGTAATGAGGTAAAGTGATTTTATTACCTCCATCTCCATTTTCAATATAATCTGTGAGGCCAGAGCCTTTAGGGATGAGAATCAACCCCCCTAGACAAGCAGGCAACCCCATGACACCTAGGGTGTACTGTGCTGATCCAGCTCTCTAAAAAATTGAAATGACAGAGTGTGGAGCACCAGAGGGCCACAGTATACCTGCAGATCTGGTACACAGCCAGTCAGTGGGTGGATCCAGACAGAGGCCTTTGCCCAGGAAACCATCTCTATGACAAACACCATCAATCAAGAAAGCTTGGAGCTGTTCAAGTTTCTGGGAGATGAGAAGAAAATGTAAGCCATAACCTTTGACATTAGGAGCTTATGTTGCAGATCTGGAACTCATGTTGCAAGAGGAACAAGACCTCCCCAGTTTTCAGATCAGTTGCTGGACAAAAGAAGCCCACATTTTCCTGGGTCTCAGATCCTGCCCTGAGCCATGGTAGATACCTTGTCCAGGTTTGCTCTTGGCAGAGAGATCCAAAAGCCAGCCTTTATATTTATTTTTCCTCCCTGAGAATCATTCAGCTTCTGTTTTTAGAAGACATCTTCAAAGCAATAGAACTATAGGACCTTTTGTTTTTTAACTAAATTTCTTGATCCTTATTGTTCTTGAGTTTGGAGGCCCAGCAGAAAAACACTATTCTGAGAATCGTAAGAGCTAGGTTTTTCCCTGAGCAAGTTAATTTGCTCCTCTTGGCCTTAGTTTCCTTACACATAAAGTGAGACATGTAGACTAGATGGTAGGTAAAGGTGTGATATTCTAGAATTCTGATATCTGTTTTTATTTTTCACAAGGTGGGGTTAGACAATGATGAAAGACTAGGCTAGCTTTTTCAGACTCCGTATTTCTATGAGTTAAACACAAGGCTCTCTCTCTGGGCTCTCTTTCTTCTCCTAAACATTCTTGGCACAAGAAAATTAGCTGGATATCTTCGAACCCAGTATATCTGGCAGCACATTTGAGGTTTTGTTGATCTGAAAAAAGTAGAGTCAGATCTCTCAGCCTTGGAAAAGAGGAGGCTGAGGGGGTTGGGTAGCGATATGTGTGTGAGAGAAAGAGGAGAACAGTTCCTCCTCTTCCCCTGAGGCATTACACCTGCCAGTAACATAGCCTCTGGAGCCACTGGAACATCCAGGAACACATGTGTAGTTGGTTCTAGGGGGCAAGTCAAACTTGGTGGAGGGCCCTGCATTTTTGTCTATGAGACATATCTGCATAGGGGCTTTCATCTGCATGTACACACATGGCTGGGTTGAACATAAGCAAAGTGCTTTTGAGGGGATGGGAAGAAGAGGAAAGGCTCTCAAAACATATTTTGAGACCTGTATTTCTCAGATTAGAAAAATGTTGGAAAGTTTTCTGGTCTAAGACCAGGGTTAAGGAATGAGAAAAAGTGTTTCTGAGGTGAATCTACTTATCAGAAACATGAAAACACAAATTAGGCTCATCAACACACATGCACTCAAAAGGACACATAAACAGACAAGTATGTGAGTGTATAGACAATACACATATGACCAAACAGGCATATCTAAACCCAGGAGCACCCTGGAACCTACATTTCCACCCACATAGCTATGATCATCCTTTTTCTTGGTTTGCATTTTATGGTTTGCAAAAATGCTTCTCATGTTCAACCTTATATATCCTTCTGACAACAATCCTGGGAGGTATCAATTATTATTTCCTCAGGTTTACAGATGAGGAAACTGAAGCTTCGGGTTAATTAATTGATTTGCATAAATTTTTTGGATCAGCAAATGACAAAACAGAGGCTAAAAACAGGTCTTCTTCCAAATTCAGTGTTCTTTATATTATTTTATGCTGCATTCTAAGTGACATATTCTTTCTCTCTCTTGCATGGACAAAAAAAATTATGCAGTTATCTGGAGATTTTATATATATATATATATATATATATATATATATATATATATATATATCAACCACATACAACTCTAGCTATTAGTAGAAGGTATTGAGCAGTGCTCTTTTGGAGGCCTCAGTAATTGGGGAGGAGTCTGCTCAAACCTTTGAGGCATCTTCCTTCTGTTCCTTGTCCATTTACCTATGCTTTTTCAGAACATTGGAAATAGTTTCAATTGACCTTGCTAAGATTAAGCCTTTGATTTTCATACCTCAACACTCAGGTTGTAGGATGTGAGGAATATTAGAAAAAACACATTATTTCCATAACATTTCTTGTCTGTCTCTTGAATGAGGCTGGGAGCTCTGTGAAAGTAGTGACTTCTATATGTCAACATCCCTGGAGCCTAGTGCAATGCATTGTGTATAGTAAGCATCCACACACATTTTCTAAATGAATACAATGCATGGCTGCTGAGTAATAAAGTCAAATGGCTTAATTTGGGGTTCTTACTGTGGTGTCATCATGGCAAGTGACCTCACTTTTTTGAGCCTCAGTTACCTTATCTGTCAGATAAGGATTGATATCTATTCTAACTAAGATGTTCTTAGGAGTGAATGAGATGATGATTTGAAAGTGGCTTTGTTTTCACCTGAGGGTCTTTAAAAAATTGGTTTCATAGATTCTTATTGTATAGGAATCTCTTCTTCAACCTCCCAGAGTGTGGGCTCCTCCAATCTTTGCTCACACATCTCCTTTTTTTGAGGGAGAAGTGGGGAGCAGAGAGAGAGGGAGAGGGAAAGAGAGAATTTTAAGCAGGCTCTACACTCAGCACAAAGCCCTATGTGGGGCTTGATCTCGTAACTCTGAGATCATGACCTGAGCTAATCAAGAATCAGATACAACTGACTGAGCCACCCAGGTGCCCCATGATTTCAGAACATATTCAGTGACTCTCCAGTTTTAGACAGGTATGATAAGAGACTTCTTCCTTGCATCTCATAACTTTCTCACAGCTCTGTCCTTTGGGGCTGTATAGAGCCCATCTGTTACCTTTTCTTAAGGTGATCATTCTGAAGTCCAAACACATAGACAACATCCCCCTAAATCTTTTCGAAGTCAAACCATCTCAGATACTCCAACTATTTCTCATGCATCCTGGGTCCCAGGTCCTTCGCAACTAGCTCACTGTCCTATGGATATATCCCAATGTGTGTGTCTCCCCTTAAAGTGGGGGAACCACAATAGCATACAGTTCTTCAAATGGGGTCTGACTAGGGAAGAAGAGGACAGAACTGTCTTCTCCTCCTGGACCTTAGTCTACTAGGCCTGAATTAACTCTACTGGAAACCACAGCTCACTGTTAACATTTATGAAGTTTATTATCAAGTAAAACTTCAGAGGTCTTTCTTTTCAATTATTTTATTTCATTTCATTTTTTTTTCATTTTCTTTTATTTACAGTGTTATATTATTTTCAGGTCTGTAGTATAGTGATTCGACAATTCCATACATCACTTCAGAGGTTTTTTTAACCCATGCTGTATCAAAGCCACATCTTCCCCATGATGTTGACTTTTTGGACTCCAGCACAAATATTACGTTTGTTCTACCTTTTAGTTTTACCATTATTTGGGCCTGTCACAAACTTTTGGGTTCTAATACTATTGCTCAGCCTACCTACATTTTCTCCTAGATTCTTTTTATTCTCCTTTGTTCTCTTCTTCCCTCTTCTCTTCCTCTTCTTCCTCCTCCTATTCATGTATTCATGTTTGCTTTTTTTTTTACCATTTTATATAATTACAAAATAATTTAGGCTCACTAAAAAAATTAAATACTATAGAAATACATACATTAGGAAGTAAAAATTCTCTCTTTACTCTCCTTTCTAATCCCAGTTCCCTTTCTTGAGATAACAACTGCTATGCTATGATTTGCTGTGCATATTTCTCCTTTTCTGGGAACTTACATGTATATAATCACATGGATATTTTAATTCATACTATTCATATTGTTCTGTAACTTCACACTCACAGTTCTTTTCATGGTAGTTCATGGTTTTAAAAGGCTGAACATTGAACATTGTCTCACATTGAGGTCTTTTATCCATTTTGAGTTTATCTTTGTGTACAGTGTAAGAGAATGGTCGAGTTTCATTCTTCTACATATAGCTGTCCAGTTTTCCCAGCACCATTTATTGAAGAGACTGTCTTTTTTCCACTGTATATTTTTTCCCGTTTTGTCAAAGATTATTTGACCATAGAGTTGAGGGTCCATATCTGGGCTCTCTACTCTGTTCCACTGGTCTATGTGTCTGTTTTTATGCCAGTACCATGCTGTCTTGGTGATCACAGCTTTGTAGTAAAGCTTGAAATCAGGTAATGTGATGCCCCAGTTTTATTTTTGTTTTTCAACATTTCCTTAGCGATTCGGGGTCTCTTCTGGTTCCATACAAATTTCTGGATTATTTGCTCCAGCTCTTTGAAAAATACCGGTGGAATTTTGATCAGAATGGCATTAAAAGTATAGATGGCTCTAGGCAGTATAGACATTTTAACAATGTTTATTCTTCCGATCCAAGAGCATGGAATGGTCTTCCATCTTTTTGTGTCTTCTTCAATTTCTTTCATGAGTGTTCTGTAGACAAGAATCCATCAGAATCCTAGAGGAGAACATAGGCAGTAATATTTTCGATATCAGCCACAGCAACTTCTTTCAAGATATGTCTCCAAAGGCAAAGGAAACAAAAGCAAAATAAACTTTTGGGACTTCATCAAAATCAAAAGCTTCTGCATAGCAAAGGAAACAGTCAAGAAAACAAAGAGGCAACCCATGGAATGGGAGAAGATATTTGCAAATGACAGTACAGACAAAAGGTTGATATCCAGGATCTATAAAGAACTCCTCAAACTCAACACACACAAAACAGACAATCATATCAAAAAATGGGCAGAAGATATGAACAGGCACTTCTCCAGTGAAGACATACAAATGGCTATCAGACACATAAAAAAATGTTCATCATCACTAGCCATCAGGGAGATTCAAATTAAAACCACATTGAGATACCACCTTACACCAGTTAGAATGGCCAAAATTAGCAAGACAGGAAACAACATGTGTTGGAGGGGATGTGGAGAAAGGGGAACCCTCTTACACTGTTGGTGGGAATGCAAGTTGGTGCAGCCACTTTGGAGAACAGTGTAGAGATTCCTCAAGAAATTAAAAATAGAGCTTCCCTATGACCCTGCAATTGCACTACTGGGTATTTACCCCAAAGTTACAGATGTAGTGAAAAGAAGGGCCATCTGTACCCCAATGTTTATAGCAGCAATGGCCACGGTTGCCAAACTGTGGAAAGAACCAAAATGCCCTTCAACGGACGAATGGATAAGGAAGATGTGGTCCATATACGCTATGGAGTATTATGCCTCCATCAGAAAGGATGAATACCCAACTTTTGTAGCAACATGGACGGGACTGGAAGAGATTATGCTGAGTGAAATAAGTCAAGCAGAGAGAGTCAATTATCATATGGTTTCACTTATTTGTGGAGCATAACAAATAGCATGGAGGACAAGGGGAGTTAGAGAGGAGAAGGGAGTTGGGGGAAATTGGAAGGGGAGGTGACCATGAGAGACTATGGACTCTGAAAAACAATCTGAGGGGTTTGAAGCAGCAGGGGTTAGGAGGTTGGGGGAACCAGGTGGTGGGTATTGGAGAGGGCACGGATTGCATGGAGCACTGGGTGTGGTGCAAAAACAAGGAATACTGTTATGCTGAAAAAAAAATAAAATTATTAAAAAAAAAAGGCTGAACAGTGTCCTGTTGAATGGATATACCATAATGCATACTGTATATAATTAGTCCCCTAGTAATGGATATTTAGTTTGTTTCCTTTATTATAGTATCACAGTAAATGTTCTTCTACATTCCTCCTTGTGAAGTAGAATGTTTTCCTAAGGTAGACTGGTATCAGAACTGGCACACACACACACACACACACACACACACAAACACAGTGCACACAAAAGGGAGGAGAGAGAGAGTTGTAAGTGGGGACAGGAGTAATGAGACAGGAATAGAAGGCTCTGTTCTATTAGTTTTGTCTCCTAACAGGTGAACTTAAGTCAGTGTAGGGGGAAATTTGGGCCATTAGAGAATTAGAACATAATACAATTTGATAGGCCTGTAGGGCTAGATGTGAGAATGGTGGATCCCTCTCTTTCCCTGGCCTGGCTGAGCAATTTGTCCTGAGCTCCAAAGATATGCCTGAAAGTGTGTTGGGCTCCTTCTGCCTGGAACACAAAATGTGATCCCCTCCCAGGAGCAATTATAGCCCTGCCTGAAATGGAAGGAAAAAAACAAACAAAACAAAACAGTAGTTGACAAGACAAAGCGAGATGTGAGAGGGAAACCAGATGCGCACAGGGGACCTTGCGCACTACAGGAGCTGGGGAGAGGCAGAGAGTACAAGGAGGGCAGGAGAGATCAAGGGAGGGCTTTATTCAGAGACAAGAGTGAGCACACTATATTGTGTACATGCGGTAGGAGTAGCCTGGCTCCAGGTGAAGGGCTGTGCTGGGAAGCTGTGGGAGGAAGAGAGGAAGAGAAGTGTGCAAAGGTTAAGTGTGTGTGCTAAGAAGAGGGGGTCATCTGACGACTCTAAGCACAGGTGATGGCTGCATTTCTGAAGATCACCATGGTGCCTGTGTGGAAGATGGCCACATGGAGGATGCAGAAGATGGCCTAGATGGGACAACCTTGAGGCAGGGAGACTAGGGAGCTAGTGAGGGTTGACCTAGGCACTGACCATGGAGATGAGGAGGAGAGAAACTGTGAAAGACAGAGAGCAGGGCTTGGTGACCCATGGTAAGGGTCAGTCAGAGGGGAGTTAAAGATGATAACAGTGTGCATGCAAATGATGGTGCTACTAGCAAAACCAGTTACACAGAGCCAACAGAAAGGAGAGCTCCTAAGAAGGAAGAGAGTGAACACCCCTTGCAGAGGCTCTTATAAGACCAGGGATCTGGTCACTGCTGGAGGTGTGGTTGGAGTGGACAAATAGTTTCCTTCTAGGTGTATTGAGTTGTGAACTGAACTGTGAGTTATTCATGGATGTTGCCATTATGCTCAGCAGGCTCTCTGGCCCCATATGGTCTTTGGTCACTGGGGATGGGGCTGGGGGCTAATGACTCTATGGGAAGACCCTTTCTGCAGTGTTAATTTCATATTCTAAGAGGACACTGACTCAAACTGAATTGATATTGCCTGCCTCAGGGAAGCTCTTGAAAAATTTCCAGGCTTTTTAGAGGAAAAGCCAGAGAGAAGCTTTTCCTTCTCACTGTGGTCCATTATTAATCATAAATATTCCCAGACAGTTGATATTGCCAAGATTCTGTTATCACCACTGTTTATTATTACCCACATGCTATCTCAAGCTATCTAGTGTGACCACTGAGGTGTAGGGATGATATGAATCTTAAAATGCATCTCTCTCCTTGGGTTTGTCTGGTCATAGTTCAGGTTGTGGAAGAATGTGGACTTTGGACTCACATAACTTGGGCCCAAATCCTTATCCCACCATCAAAAAACTGTAACTTTTGGATAAGTCACTTCACTCCTCAAAACTTCAAACTCCTCATTTCTACCTCTAAAGTTTTTTTGCTAGATATTGAAATGTCCTTCTCAGTGCTCAACACACAAGAAGTGCCTTATTAAATTTATCTTCTCCCCTTTCACCCAAACCCTAGCTTTTGCTTCCAAGAAGTGGGTAGAAGACTGAGGGTGCCTAAAAGCAATATTTTTCTACTGCCCAAGTATACTGTACTCGCAACCATATTGTACCAGGAGGACCTATTTCCTTTGGGGGAGATAGCAGTATATTCTTGTGTTTATTCTCTTGTGTTTTTTTTAAGATTTTATTTATTTATTTGACAGAGAGAGAGATAGAGAGAGAGAGATCACAAGTAGGCAGAGAACTAGGCAGAGAGAAAGAGGGGAATCAGGCTCCCTGCTGAGCAGAGAGCCCAATGCGGGGCTCGATCCCAGAATCCTGAGATCATGACCTGAGCCGAAGGCAGAGGCTTAACCCACTGAGCCACCCAGGTGCCCCAATTCTCTTGTCTGAAGGGTACAGATAGTTTAGTGCCTGGGCTACTGACCCAGAGGAAGGAAGAGAGAGAAAGGCCTTAGAGTGTGTGAACTCAAGCTAAAGTTTGCTCTCATGTCTGCAAAATTTCTCTTTTATGAACAGAGGAAGTAGTCCTAACTGGGTGGCTCAGTTGGTTAAGCATCAAATTTTTTTATCTTAGCTTAGCTCTTGATCTCAGGGTGGTGAGTTCATGCCGCGTGT
This sequence comes from Enhydra lutris kenyoni, assembly GCF_002288905.1. Classification (NCBI taxonomy): domain Eukaryota; kingdom Metazoa; phylum Chordata; class Mammalia; order Carnivora; family Mustelidae; genus Enhydra; species Enhydra lutris. The sequence goes on along the minus strand of NW_019154184.1, from coordinate 752,067 downwards.
TGGGCCCCATGCTGGGTGTGGATCCTACAAGAAAGAAAGAAAGAGAGAGAGAGAAAGAAAAAGAGAAAGGAAAGGAAAAGAAAAGAAAAGAGGGGAGGAAGGGAGAGAGGGAGGGAAGGAAGGAAGGAAGGAGAAGAAGGAGGAGGAGAAAGAAAGAGAAAGAGAAAAAAAGAAAGAAAGAAAGAGAGAGAGAGAGAAAGAGAAAGGGAAAGGGGGTAGGGGACAAAAGAGACTTCAGAGGCTTAGTTAATTCCTTCCCTAAGCATCAGCCAAGAGCAATTGTGCTGAGTGAAGAGGAAAAGATTTTATTTAGATATAAAGAAGGGCTTTTCAACAGTGATCAAAATGAAAAGCAGACCTCAGAAAGTTCTAAGTGTTGGGATCTTTCAACTGTTACCATCCAATAAATGGGAAGGTGAGGTGCTTCTTTATCTGAAGTATCTCTGTGATTCAATACTGTTCCCTATCCAGTTCCTCTCTGGTATTCTCTCCTGTACTATTGTGTCCTCTGAAGGAGAAATACCATTTAGAATGCAGAAGCTTCTTTATTGCAGTGAGTTTAGATCCTAAGGGTGGGAGATGATTACAAGTCTGATCTCATTTCTCTCTTGAGTTTGGCATAGTCTTTCACATACATCTGCATCATGCAGTTCCTGCTTTCAATTTCTTTGACTTTGATACCCAGATCTGCTGCTGCTCCAGAATAGCCCTAGTCCCCCAGGAATCCTGAACCTTTCCACCTGGACCCCATGTCTGGCTCTAAAGCCCAGATCTTTTGCATCTCTTATTGCCAATTAAGATGCCCCCAGCTTCCGTGGGCTCCAGGTCTAGAATTTTTCTGTACCACCCTCTGCTCATAACTGGCCCTCACCTACATTTACTGCTTGAAAAATACTTGCCTATTCATCCTTGAACCTTCTGAATTTAGATCTTTTGAAAATCTATCTTTACACCTTTGACTTCCCTCACCAAGGGTAGCCAATATATGTTAACCCTTATTCACATGTCTTCTCTCTATAAGCAGTGGCATAAATGTCATCATATCTAAACCTAAGTGTCAGGATTACTCTGGCCACAGGAAGATTGAGCTAACTTTCATTTCACAAGGGATCATGGTAGGAAGTGGGGTGTGGGGGAGATAAGACATTCTGGTCATATAGGCATAAAGGGTCTTACAAAGAAGTAAGAAACAAAGATGTGTTTCTTTGGCCATCTTGAAAAAAAAAGAGACCATCAGCCACTTCCACTTTGCTCTGGAGATGGGGAGAATACCTGAGATGGGTCCCTCCTAGCTAGAGGATTTTAACTGTAACCTTCAAGCAATATCTAGCTGCTTCACCATAATCACCATAGCCAGCTTCTGTCTGGTGAAGTTGAAGGGGGTCTACCTCCCTTGTTCGAGCTTTCAAAATTTCTTGCTTGTATTATCACAACAGCTTAACTGACTTCTTTGTCTTCTCTACTATCCCTGAATCCATTCTTTACACTTATTGCCTGATCTTGGGTAAGTTCTTTCCTCTTTCTGATCCTCAGTTCCCTCAACCTGAATGGAGGCTGGACAAAATAGTTTCGGACAGTCTGTGCTTTCCTCCTATTTCCCAACCTTCTCCTGTCCAAAGGGCAAAACTTATCCTTCTCTCTTGGCCCCTCTTTCCATCAAATTACTTAGCTTGCCCACCCCCTGATCTCCCTTATTCCTTCCCTATTTGGACCCCTGTGCCCCTTTTCCTTTTAATAGTGTGTAAAGCTGCTTGACACTCCCTAACCAGCTCTCTCTTGTGTGTTATAGAAGGTGTTGACATGGGACACGGGGAATGACACACGGGGGTTTCCACTTTCCAGAATGGACAATGACAGTTGGAGTCTTCAAACAACTTCCCTTCCCCCTTTAAGCACTTAGCCTAGTCTGAGACCCACTTTCCCTGTCAAGGAAAGTGACTGGCTGCTCTTGCTATCCCTGCTGCTGAGGCTTTCTGGAGAGTGCTGCTCTTCCTTAGAGGGTCAACTGCTCAACTTAAGAGAATAGTTTGGGCAGGGAACTTTTTTTTTCAATTCTTAATACATCTAAAGCATCTAATTTTCATTTTTTGAATTTATTTTAAGTTCCTGTATAGTTAAAATACAGTGCTATATTACTTTCAGATGTACAATATAGTGATTCAACAATTCCATACATCACCCAGTGCTCATCACAAATAAGTGTACTCCTTAATCCCCATCACCTATTTCACCCATCCTCACCAACCTATCTCCCCTCTGGTAACCATTAATTTGCTTTCGAAGAGTCTGTTTGATTTATCTCTTTCTCTCTATTTCTTTTTACTTTGCTTCTTTTTTTTGTTTGTTTCTTAAATTCCACATATGAGTGAAATCGTATGATATTTATCTTTCTCTGACTGATTCATTTCACTTGGCATTACACTCTCTAGCTCTATCCATGTCATTGCAAATAGTGAGATTTCATTCCTTTTTATGGCTGAATAATATTCCACTGTGTATATATACCACATATTCTTTAACCATTTATATGTCAATGGGCACTTGATCTGCTTCCATAAAATAGCTATTGTAAATAATGTTGCTATTAACATAGGGGTGCATTATCCCTTAGAATTAGTGTTCTTGTATTTTGGGGGTAAAAATTCAGAGAAGTACAATTACTGGATGATAGGGTAGTTCTATTTTGAACTTTTTGAGGAACTTGCATATGTTTTCAAGAGTGGCTGCACATTTGCATTCTTGCCAACAGTACAAGAAATTTCCTTTTTCTCCATATCTTTTCTAGCATTTGTTGTTTCTTATGTTGTTGATTTTAGCCATTCTGACAGGTGTGAGGTGATATCTTCTTGTAGTTTTGATTTTCCTTTCCCTGATAGTGAGTTGAGCAGGGAACTTTGTTTACCCTAGCATATATCAATGAATCTTGGGAGCACTGAGGGAAACTGAGGCACACTGATTGATGCACATTGTTGAGTTGGGAAAGCAGAGGAGCAAGAAATAGGACTGCTGATTCCTGAGGGCAAATGCAAGGTCAGTCCTTTATGCAACCCTACTAGACTCAATCTATTGTTGTAGGGATTCTACTTCCCTTCTCATCCTTTTATAATGTCAGAGTGGGAAAGGACCTTGGAAGCCCAGGAATCCATTCTTTTCTTACAAAAGGGGAAACTCGAGTCCAGAGGGGGAAGGGACTTCCCAAGGCCACAAAGTGGTCACAGAGTGAGTTAATGGCAAAGCCTCACCTAGAAGCCAGGTGTTCTGACCACCCTTCTCAAGTATCCATTTCACTTCACCAAGTTGGCTCATTATCCTTGGGGTATGTGGTGCTCTACATTGTAAAGGATACTCAGACCATACCTGCACACTGTTGCCTATGGATAGGAGGAAAAAGAACTATGATCAGTCACTTTCAAAGTAAAACTCAAACTTATCCAGATAACTGCTACAGTCTTGAATTCCGCTGTCTTGGGATTCTGTGACCTTGAAAGAAGTAGAATGATTTCTGGCAAACATGTCTCCAAGGCGTGGACTGAGGGTGCATCCCACCTGGGAGATTACAGCCTTATCAGAAAGTAAACACATAAATCATGAATGTGTTGGGGGGAGGGAATAAAGCATCAAGGCATTGATTTGAAGAAGATGAAGACTGGGATTTGAAGGAAGGAAAATGAATAGAGAACAGATACGGAGAATAAGCCAAATTGTGTTGAAAATGAGGATTGAGTAAGAATGGGGTGGGAATATGATGGGAAAAGGGATATATAGAGCTACAGAAGAGAACGAATGAAGTGTTGGAGGAGCTGAGGTAGTGTAGCCAAGAGAAGAGAAGTTTCAGGGGGCATGGGATCTTCAGAGCTCTAAGGGATTATTAGGGAGAATCGGGGATTTGTGTGGCCACCGGGAGCAGAGCTGAGATCCCTAGGGGAAGTCACACAAAGGAGTTCAGCTACACGCAAGGACTTTCTGAGAGTCAGCGCTGTCTTGAGAGGGAACAGACAGTTTTGATAGGTAGTGAGCTCCTCATTTATGGAAACTTGCAGTCAGGGGCTGTAAGCCTCTGCCAGGGTGCCGCCCAGGGTTGGGCCTTGCTTGGGGGTGGGGCCGGGCCGCCTGGATTTGAAAGGGTGGGGACTGTGAAAGGGGTTGGAGAAAGAGTAGGCCTATGTGTGCGTGTGTGTGTGCGCGCGCGCGCGCGTGTGGGGGGGAGTCCCCCTAGGAGTGCCCAGGCCCAGCCTGACCCCCAAGTGGCTGGTGTGGCGAGGCTGGGCTGGGCGGGGCGAGGCCAGCGGCCGGCAAGAAGGCGGGCGCGAGGGCGGGGAGCAGTGCGGAAGCCCAGCCACATAAAGAAACGGGCGACGCGACAGGGGCGGCTCTTTCCTGGGTGGGGTTTCTGAAGTCGTGGCCCGTTAGCAGGAAGCCGAACAGTTGCCCCAGCGCTAGAGAGGGACCCAATCTGAGCCTCCAGCCCCCAGAGTTTGTGCTGTCTGTACTGTGTGCTCAGCGCTGCCAGACAGCTCCTAGCCGAACTTTATCAACTCTGCCACTTTTGCAGCCACCATGCCTAAGACGGTGAGTACAGGGGATGTGCGCTGCCGCCCTGGGGGCTCTAGCAGACTCTAGTAGCCCCCTGCTGATGGCTATGGGCTTGGCCAGCCATCCGCCCACGCAGAACGCCGCGCCCTCCGCTGAGGCCTGGGTTGGGGAGGAGCGAGAATGGAGTCCTTGTCTGGTGAGCCCTCTCGTGTGAGTGGGTACCCCGCTAGAAGTGGACAGGGCGGGACCGGCCTCTTTCTCAGATTCCAGTTTCCGGCGGCATGTGGGATGAGGCAATAGGGAAGGTTCCTTGGGGACCTCGAGGTCTCCTCTTGCTCCTGATGGTCTGCGGGGGCAGGGGAGGGAAACACTTCCTCCAGTTCAGGAATTGGCGCCTTTCTGGGGACAAGGCTGCTTTGGTCCAGGAGAGGCCATGGGAAAGGTGTAGGAAGTGCAGTGGGCTGATCCAGCACCCTCTTTCACCTTTCTCATAGTCTCCCCTGGAGGCTCCATATGTTTTACACTATTAGAGGAGAAAGAGTTAGTGGAGGACAGAGTTGTGGAGGGACTCATCAGATGCTGTTTGCTTCCACCCAGGATCACTAATACTTCACTTGGAGGAGGAGGTCTACTTTACTTCCTATTGTGGAAGACTGGTTTCTTCCTCTCTCTACCGACAGATTCTTGCCCTTCCCATTGCTTAATGGTTCTTTGTCTCCTTCTATCCCATCCAAATTGTTCTGTGAGGTGTGGATTCTCCCCCCCCCCCAGTAGGGCCACACCTTTCTAGAATGGTGGTAGCTTCTACGATTTGATCCCCACCCCGCTGGCTGTTATGAGAAGAGCAGAAGCCTCCTGGGAGTTGGGCCTAGGGAGGCCGGATGCCCAGAAGGGAGGGGCATGGGAGGGGTGTGCCTGAATAATGAGTCCTACTTGCTTTTGTGCAAGTCATACCAAGAGGTTTCTGGAGCCCTTTTCTTGTTCAGGGAGGCATAGTGACCACCCTGGCTTGCGTCCCTAAGGCCAAGAAGCTTGTGCTTCCCGACCCCTCTCCCTAGAGGACTGTCTGAGCCTTGTAGTGCTGAGATAGTGACTAGTAGCCCTGAGAAGGTCCGAGCGTCCCTGGAGGAGAGACGTGGGGGGCTGGTTCTTTGGGTGTATGCTGAATTTGGTTGCCACGTTGCAATAGTCCAGCCTTTCTGCCAAGTCATTCTTGCCTTTTCAGAACCCTGTCTATTAGAAACACCAAGTTTTCAACAAGCATGTGCTTCTACATTCTCTCTTTTTAAAATTGCTCATGGTTTTATGACATGGAGTTTTTCCCCCCTCCCCCAATACACATAAAGTGACAGAGAATGGTTTTGGAAAGAGAAAGGGAAAAAAAAGCCCACTGCTTCTGCCAACACAGAGGATTATAAAGATCCTTCCAGGAGACTCTTTTTCAGTTTATCTCTCTGTGGGTGGTTTTACCTTAATAGATGGGTGGATCTCTGGGAACAGACTTGCCCCACGATCTCTCTTCACTACTGGCATCTTTCATCCTCAATTCTAAAATATCTCACCTTTAAATACAACTTAGTGGGCCTGGAAATTGTCTCAAACTTGCCTTAACCATCTCATCTCAGTCAGAAGTGGTGAAGAAGATAGCCTGGTGATCCTTTTCCTGGGCTTGGAAAGAGCCTGGAGAATGAGCTGTTTGAGGTCAGGCCTAGGGTACTGAAGGTACCTGAATACTGAAGGTATTTTTTTTTAAAGATTTTATTTATTTGACAGAGAGATCACAAGCAGGCAGAGAGGCAGGCAGAGAGAGAGGAGGAAGCAGGCTCCCCTAGAGAGCAGAGAGCCCAATGCGGGGCTCAATCCCAGGACTCTGAGATCATGACCTGAGCCGAAGGCAGCGGCTTAACCCACTGAGCCACCCAGGCGCCCCCTGAAGGTATTTTTATGCAGATTGACTGAAACTTGAATCAAATTGGAAGGAAAGGGCTGAATTTTGATAGCGTGAAAGCTTTGGAGAATTTTCCATGCTGTTCAGTTCAAGGAATAGTCAACTTTTAGGAGAAACTATATCATGCCTATTAAGACCATAGAATCTTGACCTGAAAAGGACCTCTGAGACTCTCTAGTGCAACTTTCTTCCTCTCCCCACTCCACTATTTCTCTTTTAACTAAGGGAGGATATTGGGCTTACAGAAAAGAACCTACCTAAGAGTACATGGTGAGATAACCAAGACTGGGGCCCAGACTCTTTGATGCTTATCTCAAGGACCCTCTATTCTGCCTCAGTGACTAGGTTCTTTTTTTTTTTTAATATTTTTTTAAAGTTTTTTATTTTATTCATTTGACAGAGAGAGAGAGAGAGAGAGAGAGAGAGAGATCACAAGTAGGCGGAGAGGCTGGCAGAGGGGGAGGGGGAAGCAGGCCCTCCGCTGAGCAGAAAGCCCGATGTATGGCTCCATCCCAGGACCCTGAGATCACGACCCGAGCCGAAGGCAGAGGCTTAACCCACTGAGCCACCCAGGCGCCCTGTGACTAGGTTCTTGAAGTTGAGTCCTCTCTTCTGCCCAAAGCAAACTGCCCCCTGTTCTTAGGACTTCCTGGTCCTCAGATAAAAGGAGGTAGATAATTCAGACATAGTGACATTGGCATTTGGTGGTCTCCTGTTGAGAGTTGGGGGTTTCACAAGGTGCCTCCTGTTACTTTTCTCATTCCTCATCCCAGTGCTGAGGCATCCAGGAGCATATACTAGTTCATTGCATGCCAGCTAGTAACTTTAATGGAGGAAGAAAATTCCCTATTTGCCGCTCCTCCTTCACTAGTTAGGCTATTAGGCTATTTCTGGATTATGACAGATAGGGAAGGGTAGTGGAAAAATCAAATCCGTTCATTCATATGAACCATGTCTACAGTCTGTCCAGAGTTGGTTTCACTTTTACAGCCAATTGTCTCCCTTAGTCAACCCAACCTCTGTTAAATCTGTTAAAACATGCTTCTCTGTACCCTCTCCCTGCCGATTCTTGGATTCTGCTTCTAGTTGCCAGTTTCCTAAGTCTGCCGGAATGAAGAAGCTTATTAACTGACATCTACACTTTCTGCTAAGACGGTTGTTAAAAAAAAAACAAAAAACAAAAAACAACTTTTCCTTTCTCTGCCCTCTTTAAATTTTTTTAGGTCACAAAGTCTTTGGGAGTTTTTGATCTCCCAAAAAGATTGTTTTGAATTTTCAAGGTTTTCTTGAGTTTTTGGTTTGTTAGAGTTGAAAAGGCTCTTCACAACTGTCAAGTCTAACACTTCTAATTTATAGAGGGGGGAAACTGAGGCCCACAGATAAGGAGGGCCTGACCTAGAATAATATAGCATGTCAGTAGCAAAGCCAGAACTTGAATTTAAGTCTTAGAGTATCAGTTTGGTAAGATCTTTTCAATTTGCTGAATTTTTAACCCTAGCTCAGCAGGTCAGGGGGAAGGTTATCAAATGATTGTTGATAGGACCTCCATGTGAGCAGATGTAGAGTCTACCTCCTTAAAGTAGGCTTCTGGATCTGCATTCAGCTAAACTTTAACAGGGACTGTGTGGACTGTTTATTCTCCTGCCATTCCTAGCATTGCTTGAGCCACTCGAGTGGCACTAAAATGGTACTTTGTGAATAGAAGGCAGAATCTCAGTCTTTTAACTCTTGAACCAACCCTGCCTTCAGACTTCAGGGTGGGGCAAAGGATTAGGAATGAAGGTTGTATGTGAGAGAGGGCAGCTCTGGATCCTGAATCTCTCCACCTCTGTTTCTCCAGTTCATTCGGCCCTTTGTGGAAGCATAGATGATAGAGCAGGAACCATCTTGGGGATTTCCTTTAGGCTGTTCCTTGAATAGCCCTTTGGGCAGAGAGGTGCTGGTGGGGCAGGAGGACACTTGAAGGTATCAACTAATCTGTACTTAGTTTTATAGAGGGGAAAGTTTCTCTGTGAGTGGATGACAGAGGCAGTACTGACCACTACTCTGCTAACTCTCCATTATTATCTAGCTGCCTATAACAATAGCTTTGTTTTAGTGGAGTTATTTTTATTTTTTTTCTCTTCCCCCTCTTAGAAGAGTGCTTTCCTGGATGGTGAAGTGATATTTAGAGGTCATCCATCTGGTCTATCTCGCTGACTCTAAATCCAATTCCATAGATGACAGCTATACTTATTCTGAACTCTGTTCTGCTAGTGTTGCTTGGCAACAGTCTATCTAGGTTCCTCTGTATCTTCTTGGGAGTCCCCCTCACTGGAATTTCCAGACTCATGGTCCCCATAGAGGAGAATATTTGGCTACCAACACAATCAGGGTTGGGCCTTTAATGGCTAGAGTTGATGAAAATCGGCCTTATTACAGGTTGGGAACAGTGTGTTTCTGATTTTTCAAAGATAGAACTCAGTTTATTATGTACATCTTTCCCAACTCACAGTATTCTCTCTGCTACCACATCCCACTCTTCTGCCTTCCCCCCCCCAAAAGAATACAAAGGTGGTCTACTTTGGGCCAGTCTAGTGGTCAAGAGGAGAGGTGGTCTTGTCATGATTGGCTGGCTTTGCTATTCATCCCTCCAATTTCATGCTTGATAGAGCTGAAAAACTTTTCAATTTCAGGTTTGGATTTGTGGTATAGGAACAGTCACTTGAAGGGTAGCTCAGGACTCCATTGATTTGGAAATTGGCAAATAACACTGACCTGAGAATTTTTCTTCTTCTCTTTCCATGTGAGAAGAACATCTTCCCTGTCCTCAATAAAGTGATCCAAATGAAGTAAATATTTAGACAAGTCCTTTCTTTAGGCTCTCAGTCTCTCCAATTTGTCATGAAGGAATTGTAAAAGTAATAAGGACACTTAGGGACTTTTCCAGTACTGATATCCTTGAGAGCCTTGATGATACAATTTCAAGCCTCCCATTTCTATGTTTTTTTCCTTCAGACATTTTTTTCCTCAAAATTTGAGTGCCTTCTGTACCAGGCAGTGTGCTTGGCTTTGCTGGGAATACACAGTTCATCAGCACTTGCTAGAATGTACCTTCTTTTGCCCCCTACACCTCTGGGGTACTGTTTTTTTTTTTTTTTAAGATTTTATTTATTTATTTGACAGACAGAGCTCAAGCAGGGGGAGCAGCAGAGGGAGAGGGAGAAGCAGGCTCCCCGCTGAGCAGGGAGCCCATTGTGGGACTCGATCCCAGGACCTGAGCCGAAAGCAGAGGCCCAACCATCTGAGCCACCCAGGCGCCCCTGGAGTACTGTTTTTTCCTGGGTGTTGACTTCAGAATGGAGTTTCTAGCTTGGGAGTTGGTTTGTTTCATTAGTAGCTCTAACAGAAACACTGGCATGAGCCACAGAGCAAATGACCTGGCCTTAAACATTTAGTTCTACCTTTATGTTTTAGATGGGGACAGCAAAGGCCAGAAAAGGGAAGTGATATGAGTAAATGGTAATAAGGTTGGGACTAAAACCCAAGTTGGCTGGCCCCCAGTGTAGGGGAAGAATTTTTTTTTTAAAGACTCATTTATTTTAGAGAGAACATGACCCGTGCTGAAATCAAGTGTCAGATGCCCACCTAACTGAGCCACCCAGGTGCCCCTAGGGAAGGAACTTTTAAGGTCTGCCTTCTAAATCACACTTGGTGCAGGGTGCTCAGTGTTTCCTACCTCTTTGCTGGGGGTGACTTGACCGTAGTGTTATTATGGTAATGGGAAGAGCAATTCTTTCTGAGTGTGTAGAGCTGATCTCAGAGGTTATATGGAGATAGCTCAGGCTCTGACAGTGCCTTTGGGACTGTTTGTAACACTTACCAGGAAGGTAAATGTTTTTTGCTTTGTTTGCAATGAGTGGTAGAAAACAGATGTATGTGTTGAAGGGAAGAAGAGACTAGCCACATTTTCTTGCTTGAGACTGGGCCTCAATTCTCCTTAAAGTCTTTATGGATAGGGGTTATTTCTTTTGTGTATTCATAGCTAGAGGAGTCAGTCATCTTGTCCAGGATCACATAAGTTGGAAAGCAGAATTTGGATTTCCCAGTTACTAAGTTAGTGGTCTCTCACTAACTTGCCTGTCTTGGAAGAATGACTCTATTCACCAAGGTGACACAGACTTCCAGAGAATTGGTTCTGTGGTGATTAAATTAACACGATGGCTGCAGTAGAGTTCCCCTAAATAGCTTCTGCTGTAGCAGGTTTCAGTCAGTGGGTGACTCAGTTTTTCTGGGGCCCCAGAATGACTGTTTTCTCTTCCTGCTCACTCCTCACCCACATTATTGCTTTCTCTTTGCCTTCTTAAATTTTGAGTTCTGACCTCTGTGTATCTGACTCAATGCTCCAGCTTGACCTGTTCCATGAATTAGGAGAACATTATGGTACTTTGGTGGAAGTAGTTGCTGCTGTAGCAGATATTTGAATTCAGACTGGAGTCTCCTGGCCTCAGCCCCTCACTACTCACCTCTAGGTGTTGTAGGCCAAGCCTAAGGTAGGTAGAGAGCTAAAAAAAAAAAAGCCTTTTCAGGACTTCATAGAAAGGTAGCATAGAGTAGTGGGGAAAACACAGCTTCTGGAACCAGACTGCTTAGACTCAAATCCGAGCTCTGTGACCAATTAGTTGTGCAGCCTTGGGCAATTTACTTACCTTGTGTGCCTCATTTTCTTCAACTGTAAAGTGAAGATAATAGTAGTACCTATTTCATAGGGTTGTCCTGAGGCTTAAATGAGGCAATTTTTGTAAAGTGCTTAGAACTGTGCCTAGCATCTACTAAGTTAGATGCAAATGTTTGTTATGATTATTTATGGAACTGAACTATTATATGCCCAACCTTGTGCCAGGTATAAGAAGGGTAAGAAAGAAAGCAGGCAGTTGTATTCTCACCATTTATTGAGTGTTTACTAGGTACTATTTACTATGAGAGAAACAAATGAATGGAGTATATAACAGCTGCCTTCATAGATCTCCTATTTAATTGGAGATTTAGGGCTAACTCACTTAAAAACATTTTGATAAAAATAAATTTTACATGGCATTCTCTATAGATTTTGAGAAGAAGGGGGTTTAATGGGACATGAACAGGGCTTTGAAGGAAGTGTATACTTGGGAGCAGTGGCTGTTCTGAGTGGAAGAGGACGTGGTTTTGGCACATGGATGTAAACCCTAGTCCAGTGCTCTCTTGAAAGTGATTTTGGGGGCTTCTGGGTGGCTCATTTGGTTAGGTATATGTCTTCAGCTCAGGTCATGATCTCAGGGTCCTGGGATCAAGCCCTGAATTGAGCTCCCTGATCAATGGGGTGTCTGCTTCTCTCTCTCTCTCCACCAGCTCATGCTTACGCTCTCTCTCAAATAAATAAATAAAATCTTGAAAAAAAAAAAGAAAGTGAGTTTGTCTGAAATGAAGGAATCATTGAGGTGTTTCAAGGACAGTGACAGAGTACCTGTAAGCATAGACCAAGTTACTCTTTGTAAGGTCAGTTAGAGCCAATAGTTCTGAAGGAGTTTGTTGGGGAAGACTTCACCTTGGGTTTTCTAGAATTGGGTGAATTAACTGAAATAAATATTATTGTCTTTGTTGCCCATGTAGATATTTTGTGTGGCAGAGTATCAGTCAGGGCCTAATGAGGCAGAAAAGTTGAGATGTGGGCATTTGGTCTCACAAAACAAAGTATAATACCAAGAAATCCATTCCTAGATGTGTATTTGGGAGGTGATAGGGGTCAGGGCCTAGAAGGGAGAACAATGCATACTTATCAGGTTTGGTCAACATTTCCCTCCCTCTCTTTAGTACTGGACTCCCTCAAATATCTGGGAAAGGGGGTACCTGGGTGTCACAGTCAGTTAAATTTCTGACTTGGTTTTGGTTCAGTTTGTGATCTCAGGTTCATGAGATCAAGCCCCACGTGGGGATCCTTGCTCAGTGCAGAGTCTGCTTGAGATTCTCTCTCCCTCCACCCCTCCTGCTCGTGCTTTCTCTCCCTAAAATAAATACATAAATCTTAAAAATAATATCTGGGAAGGATCAAGGCTTTATTTTTCTCCAGTGTAGTGTGTTTAGATAAGGTTCCTGATTTTGCTGTCTTGGTCTAATCTGCCCCCTACCACTCACTATCATATCCCCACCCCTCTGTCCTTTTACAGAAATCTCAGCCTGAAAGTTTAGATGAAGTACACCAAGAGGTTCTGATCTGTTATAATCTTTGACTGAGGTTGACTAATCTGAGATATGGAGTTGTAGGACGGGGGTCAAGGTAATAGTGCCATCTATTTGAGTGTCATCAGTTAAGTTGTACAAACCTTTGCAATCTTTGAGGGTGTTTTAAAAAATGTTTTATTTATTTATTTATTTTAGAGAGGGGGAGGCATGAGTAGGGGGAGAGGCCAAGGGAGAAAGAGAGAGAGAATCTCAAGCAGATTCTGCACTGAGACTGGAGCCCACTGGGGAGCTCAATCTCATGACCCTGAGATCATGACCTGAGCCGAAATCAAGAGTTGAGCAACCCAGGCATCCCACTATCTTCAAGGGTTTTAAGTGAGCAAAACTCTCCAAACATCCTTGCAGATATACCTGGGAGATTAATAACTCAGAAATCCCTATGCTGAGAACAAAAGTCACTTAACCTCTTTGCCTTTGAAATTTTCTTTTCTCTAACATGAGACTGTCAATAATAACAAAAATATGTAACCAGAGTAGATCAGAGCCCTCTTCCTCAGGTTTCTTACTCCTCTTGGCACCTGGACCATGGTGGATCTAGAATATGCTTAGTGAGAACATCTGGCATTTTGCTTCAGAGTTATGCTATACCTCTCTGTTGGTACTTGAAAAGCTGCTCCAGCAGAGCCTGAGGGTGGGCCTGGGGAAAACCTCTTTTGGTTATCTTTCTCTTTGCCATAGCCTGGGCATTTTCCTAAGGTTGGGAGTTTGCCTCCTGGCCTTAGGCCAGTTGCCAGAGGAAACCAATGACTAAATGCTTCCTCCCTGTGACGTCAGCTTTTGGAACTTTTCCTGATGATTCCTTACCAGTCAAGTATGCCTTATTTGGTTATTTTCTCCCCCTTCAAATGCCCTTTACCACCTCAACTAGTCCCCTGTTCTTTTTTGCTACAGGAAATGCCTTTCTCAAGTTTATGTAGTGCCACCTGCAAACTTTTTTTTTTTTTGCCCTAGTATAGGGCTTGCTTAGAGTGGGTGGTTGAGGCTCTTTGATGGAGGTGAGGGAGAGGTGGGAGAGAAGAGAGAAAGATGGGAGAGCTCTGCAATAACTGTGATTTCTGCCTTCATTTCTTTCCATTCTTTTTTTTTTTTTAAATCTCTGCAGGCTCTTTTGACCCAGTCTGGTCACCCCTGTCTAGCTTCTTATTTTGATCTCTGACAGCCTAGGTAGCCTTGCTTAACCTAAAAAGGCTCAGAGTGTTGGGGTAGGGTGGGGTCATCCTGCCCTCTCAGCATCTTAAACTATTCCTTTGGAGTAGGTAAAGCCTTCCAGTTAATAAATTCTTTGTGTGCCCTTTGTGTGCCTAAGCTTCTGACTTGGCTCTTCTGAGTGGAATGGATCCAATGTCCCTCTGCCTCCCATCCTCAGTTCTGAGTTGTCTAGCCCTAGGTTAAAAGAGCTGAACTTTCTGACATTTAAAGCTTGACATACTTGTCTGGGTGGTTTTTTTCTTAATGCTTTTTAATAGAAATGGTGCAATGAAAAAAATAGTGTACTTGAAAAGTATATCTGCTTCTTAGTCTCTGCCTGTGTGACCTTGAGCAAGTCATTTCTGCGGGCTATGGTCTTAATATCTGTTTAAAGAGAACATTGGTTTTTCCTGAAATTCTTACTATTTGTGCTCAATCTTTAAGAAGATAGTAAGGCTTCTTGGAAAGAGTGTAACAAAAGAGAGAGCAGTGACTATTTGGAGAAGTTGCCCTTTCTTTACAATGACACTGGGGACATTATTTTTGCCCCCAACTATCCATGTGTAAGTAAACCTCTTTGTTTCAGGGAGCTCTGCTTAGACTAGGTTTTGGATCCACCCACCCCAGAACTCTCTGTGGGCATACTGGCTTGGAGAGACAACTGTTGGCTAAGTGCCTTGGGTGGGGCCTTGGAGTCCAGCCTGCAAACCACAATTGCTGGCTATTTTAGGTCGTTGGTGAATCCAAGAAGAATAGAAGACCCTGGAATTGGTCATTGTTCCACCAGGGAAGGGGGAGGCTAAGAAACAAACCAAAACTGAATGCAAATGAGATTTGACTTCTTTACTCCCTTCCTCCACAACATCCCTCTTCTTAGGGCTATGAAGTTGCTTTTGGCCAAGTCTTAAATTGCTAAGGTCCCCTTCCTTTTCCTCTGTCTGAGTCACTGATATCTATATTGCCCTTGCATGGGGAAAGCTAGGTGATGTGGGCTTGGGAGGAATTTCTAAGGGAGATTGCCACATACCTGGTGTTGAGCCTTCAACTGGTCCTGTATTTTGCGAATATGGCTTTCTTTGGTGTTAGACCTGTGGATCAAAGGAGAGTTTTTTCTGAATTTCTCATCAAGGCCTAATGGGCTGATAGGGCATAAGCAAGTTCCTAGAAATGATGTGGTCTTAGCTGGATTTGTTTTCACCCATCTTCTTCTTCCTCTTTACTGACATTTTGTATAGTTATTATTTATGAATCAAGGATATCAACCACCTAGGAGTTGTCCACGAATTTGATCTTCACTTACCCTGAGTTCCTGGTAGGGAGGTTATAATAGAAGTATTCTTGGTGTTTGTCTTCCTTTGTTTGGGAACAAGTTCTTAGACAGCTTAACCAAAGAAGACTTAGTTGGGTAGAGCTAGGTAGTGCTTTTGGGTGGAAGATTCTTCCTCAAAATTGGGCTGAAATATCCTCCAGGCTGTGTAGGAGCTTTCTGCTGGGTACAGCCACCTTGCTGTCAGCCTTTCCTTTCTAGAGACTTCTCAGGTGGTAGAGTAGAATGACTGTTCATGAAGGAGAATAAGCAAGCAGGTGGATGAGTGAGAAGGGAAGGAAAGAGGAGTCAAATGGAAGAAGAGTAGTTATTTTTATATTTCCCCTTTTTAAAAAATTTTTATTTATTTTTTAATTTCTTTTCAGTGTTCCAGAATTCATTGTTTATGCACCACACCCACTGTTCCATGCAATATGTGCCCTCCATAATAACCACCACCAGGCTCACCCAACTTCCCACCCCCCCAACCCTCAGTTTGTTCCTCAAAGTTGACAGTCTCTCATTTCCCCCTCCCATTTCGCCCAACTCCCTTCTCCTCTCCATCTCCCCATGTCCTCCGTGTTATTCCTTATGCTCCACAAGTAAGCAAAACAAAATGATAATTGACTCTCTCTGCTTGACTTATTTCACTCAGCATAATCTCTTCTAGTCCCATCCATGTTGATACAAAAGTTGGGTATTCATCCTTTTTGATGGAGGCATAATACTCTGTAGTATATATGGACCATATCTTCTTCATCCATTTGTCCGTGAAGGGTGTCTTTGTTCTTTCCACAGTTTGGTGACTGTGACCATTGCTGCTATGAACACTGGGGTACAGATGGCCCTTCTTTTCACTACATCTGTATCTTTGGGGTAAACACCCTGTAGTGCAATTGCAAGGTCATAGGGAAGCTCTATTTTTAATTTCTTAAGGAATCTCCACACTGTTTTCCAAAGTGGCTGCACCAACTTGCATTCCCAAAAGTGTAAGAGGGTTCCCTTTCCTCCACATCCTCTCCAACACATGTTGTTTACTGTCTTGTTAATTTTGGCCATTCTAAGTGGTGTAAAGTGGTATCTCAATGTGGTTTTGATTTGAATCTCCCTGATGGCTAGTGATGTTGAACATTTTTTCATGTGTCAGTTAGCCATTATATTTCCCCTTTTTATAAAACACAACATGACATATGACAGAGTTTAGTAAGTGGAGAAATCTTCCATTAAACCCACCATTTAACATAGTAATTATTATTTATTTATATTTCTTGTCATAGCTCATATAATAATTTTCCATGGTGCAGTCATTATATATATAAAAAAGTACTACTACTTTATCCTTACTTAATATATCACTAAAAGCTTAAGTAAATGCTGCTTAGTTTTTGAAAATGAACACTTTCATGGTTTTATAAAATTCCATCCAGTGGCTATGCCATAATTTACTATTACTCTTTTGGGAGTCATTTAGATTAGTCCCAGCATTTTCCAGCATTTATAACACAGCAGTAAATGTGAGAAGAGAAAATCTAAACCCCTTAGCATAATATATATAGAAAGCCATTTGATGCCGGGATCCATCCTAGCTTACTTTCTGGACTTACCTCCCCAGATGTATGCTATACTATGGCTTTGTGGGATCAAGGTTTTCTAAGTAAGCCATACCTTTTATACCTTTCAGCTCTAGCATATGTCTTCCCTTTCAGTTTGAAATGTCAAGTGTGTCTTCTTCACCTCCTTCCACTCCATGTCACCTCCACTGGAAGCTTTCTTTAATATACTCCTAGGTAGTTAGTATTCGTTATACCATCCTCTGTGTGTGGACTGTACTTCCTTTATAAGAACTTCTGTTATGATATTTAACATGTGGTGTTGCAACCATCTAGGCTCCCAGACTTTCTCCTTCAGTAAACTCATGGACTTGAAAGTTTCTAACTACTCTGCCTCAAGAAGGGGCTCTTGTCCAGGTGGAGGTGGTTAGGGATGGGCAGGTCTTTGAAGAATGTATAGTCACTGGCAGACATAGAGAGAGAGAAGCAGCAATAATGTATGAAAGGGATCCAAGAGTGTTGAATTAGAACCTGGTAGGACATACAGGACACTAGTAATAGAAAAAATACACCTTGGAGGAGGGAAAGATAATTAACACCTACAGGGCAGAGAGACTCCTTGAGAGAGTTTTGTTGGCCTTGACCCACCAGTGCAAACTTCCTAAACATTTCAGATCTCAGTTTCCTATCTGCGATATGGAAAGAGTGATAACACCCTACTTCTTAGGGTTATGGCAAAGATTCAGGCACTAATGCATCTGAAAGTGCTCTGTGAGGTGTGGGGTACAGAGGAGGGAAGGTAGGCTGAGGCTATCCCAGAATTTTTCTAGTTGTCCTCTTAAAGTTCTTTCCTTGTGTGTTCCCTATTAAGCTTCTGAGCCCAGAAAGACAGATGCTATGGTTTCCCTGAGCAAGACCCACAGCTTGGTACTTTAGTAGAAGGTATGCAGGGAAGTCCCATTTCCCCACTCTTGTAAGCAGGGTGGCTCCAGCTGGCCCTAGTGCAGCCCTACTCAAGAATAGCCCCAAGGGGCTGGAAAGGGAGGTGCCACCTTCTCTCTAGCTCTTTAGCATCAAATGGATAGTACTACAGTAGAAGTTTTCTTTGGAGGTAGAAGTATTTATAGAAGCTGCAGTGAAGCTGGGTACCTTTCAGGCCTCCTGGCCCCAAACCTGCCATGGGTAGAAGGAAGGGTATCTGTGTCTGTCACTGACTATATATTATTCAAAGACTTGCCCATCCACCTGTCTTGGGCAAATCGCTCATGGGCAACCATCCAAGCCAGATTCAAGGTCTTTGGATGTGTTTTGTTTTCTCCACATACTACTGTGGCATTTTGCTGCTGTTGTGGCCATTTGAAAACCCTTAAGTAACCCAGGACTTGTTTTATAAAGGAAGCAAATTATATGAACCTATGGAAGATCTATTAATTATAAAATACAACAAGGGGAAGGACTTGCTCAAGGTCCCATAGTCAGGGACAGAATCAGGTCTTAAAGCCAGGACTCTCAGGAGTGTGTTCCTTCCATTCTATCAGCCTATGACACTAAGAATGTTTAAACTTCATGAGAACAGGGAGAGTTTCCCACTACTCATTGTATCCCAGTACCTAGTACAATGCCTGGCATAGAGGAGGTACTCAAAAAATATATGTTGAATAGGTACATTAGTAGCTACTATTGTCAAGTTGGATTGTGTTTCACAGACTTCTTTGGCTAAGTCTACTAGAAAGCCAAACAACAATTTCAGTGGTGCACTAGAAATTACCTAATGTAAACCCAGCTGGGCCCTGGAAGAATGGAGCTGAGTAGTGCCAAGGAATGGGGAGGAGTGGTCCCTCAGGTGTACCTTAGAGAACCTGTTTACCTGTGAGCGGTCAGCTAGTTCACAGACAATTCCCATTCACCGTTTTATGTCTTCACAAAATATTGGTAGCATTCACAAGGGAGAATATTTGAATCAAAGTTTTTGGTGGATTCTAATAGCAGCCATGCAAGCATTTCTATATGCCTTTGTGAAGCAACCTACACTTTGGTTCTAGAGTACATATTTGAAACATTACCCCATTTTTAAAGATTTTTTAAAAATTTATTCATTTGAGAGAGATACAGAGACAGAGGACAAGCAAGGGGAGAGCCAGAGGGAGAGGGAGAAGCAGACTCCATGATGAGCCAGGATCCCAACGTGGGGCTTGATCCCAGGACCTGGAGCTCATGACCTGAGCCTAAGGCAGATGCTTAACCATCTGAGCCACCCAGTTTTTAAATTTACCCCTACCCAATTTTTAAATTTAATTTTTTTTGTGTGTGTGCTGCTCACTGTGCTATAGCCAGCAGGCAGGGATGCCTTGTATTACCTAATCCTTAGAGGTATGTGCTCTTGAGGTTTAGGGATTGAGTTGACTCCTATGCTCAGGGATGGGGAGGACCAGGCACAGATCAAGGAAGATAGCAGGGAAGATCTATAGATATCATTTTGGGGGCACTCAGCATCTGTGTTCTCCTGTTGCCACTGTTGCCACCACCACTGCCACAGCCATTACCTTTGCTGCCTTAGGGCCCAGAGCTGCATATCTTTGCAGATTTGGGCATATTTTAATCAAGGTTGGCTAATCAGGGGAGCAATAGAAGGTACTCATTTTCCTACCCATTTCTGAGAGTAGGGTGTGGCTAGCATTTGGGAGGTTTATGTTGAAGCCTACTAGATATAGTTGGGTGCTCCAAAATAGGTAAGTCCCTCTGAAGGTCATCTTGTCTTTAAATAATTTCTCATCTGTTCTTAAAGTGCTGAGATAGACACCATATAGGGTATATTAACAGTCTGTGCTGCTTGGTAGGGCATAGTTAAAAAGACTATTACAATTTATGATTTGGCTTTTTTTTATTATGAAACTAAGATATATTTGCTGTGAGAAATGAAATAGTACAAAAAAAGGAGAATTCCTTGTCTTCTGACCCTGACTATTCTTTAGAGATAACGACCACTTACCAGTTACATGAACTTAGAGTCCTTTGTAAATGTATTTATACACATATGATTTTAAATACATGCATAACACAAATCCATACTGTTCTGCATTTTTTACTTATTTTGTGGTGGCCATCTTCTCATGTCAAATCATATTTTAATGTCTATATGATAGACTCATTAATAAGCAAGTTATCAAATGGGTGGAACACATAAAATCTACATGAAAGAAAAGGACCCATGTTCTTTGTTTAGTGGAAAATGAAGAAGACATTTTATTTACCTGCCAGAGAAAGAAAGGCTTCTTGGAGAAGGCAGGAATTGTGGACCATTCTATTAGCATGAAGGATAGGATGAGGAAAGTTATTTCCCTTTCCAAGCCCCTCATCTCAAGATTGCTGTGCTTTCATCTGTGTGTAAATAATCTTAGTGGAATGCCTAGCCACTTTCCTCTGTTTTACGTGGACCCTTTCTCTTGCATTTTTGCCACTTTGGAGTAGCTTGAGTCCAAACAGTACCTGACTGAGAACCCTGTTTCCTAGAAGACCTCTGGCTGCCTTAGTTGTTTAAGGTTAAGGAAAGAAGCTGTGTGTGTGTAGTAGTAGGCGGGGTAGTGTTGGTGGTCACATGCCTTTCCAGTTTTCCCCAGAGAAGAGCATTGAAGTTGGATTAGAATCCTCCCCACCACTCATAGGTATCAGGGATCTTGTTCAGGTTGCAGAAAAGTGGAACTTTGCAGAGTATTCAGTTATAATTAAGCCATCTGGTTGAAGAGTTGAGGAAGATAGTGATTTTTGAACTACAAAAATATATATACACTATATTTGGAAAATAAATTTAGCCCAGCAGCTGCCCCTGGTCTTAGAAGCTTGCTAGCTTGAAGATATTGATCATGTTGAAAGAAGCCAGACAGGTCCAATGAGGACAAGTAGAAATTACCAGATATGCAAGATATCTTCTGCCCACTCATGGCATGCCCCTCCCTTCTCTTGTCTCTTAGTTCCCAGACTTTCACAGTGGATGGAACAGAGTTTTTGCTTATCCAGCCTTTAATCCTGGAGCCTCTGACACCAGAGGTTAACCTTGATTCAGACAGACCTACAGGCTGCAGCAGGTGCCATCGCCTTCTTCTTTAGATAAACAGGAAGCTGCCTGAAGATTCTGAGTGATTGGAACTTTCTGAATCTTATGGAGCAAGGAGAGCAAGGCTCTGAGAGAGAACTCCAAAAAGGGAAAGGGGATGACACTTGCGATACTTTATTCCTTGCGCTATTTGGGTCAAAAATATCTTCAGGCATTGATTGTAGGCCAAGCTTGCAAGAGGTTCTGTATTTTAGCATATTGGCTGTGTGACCTCAGGGAAGTCCCTTAACTTCCCTGTGCCTCCCATTCTTCATTGGTAAAGTGGAGATGATAATGCTAGCCTCAGAGTTGGTGGGAAACTTGGATAAGATAAAACTGGAAAACCCTCGAATGTTAATTCTGTAGAAAATCAACATACAGGATTCAAGTCCTCAGAGATGCTTAAGTCACGTTTTAACAGCCTCTGTTGACAAAGGCAGTAGAGTGCCAGTGGATGAAAGACTTTCACCTCATGATTAAGAATGGTTATCCTTATTTCTAAATAAGTCAATCGGAGAAAACAACTATCATATGATCTCCCTGATATGAGGGAGAGGAGATGCAACATGGGGGCTTAAGGGGGTAGGAGAAGAGTAAATGAAACAAGATGGGATTGGGAGGGAGACAAACTATAAGTGACTCTTAATCTCACAAAACAAACAGGGTTGATGGGGGGAGGGGGCTTGGGAGAGGGGGGGTGGGGTTATGGACATTGGGGAGGGTATGTGCTATGATGAGTGCTGTGAAATGTGTAAACCTGGCGATTCACAGACCTGTACCCCTGGGGATAAAAATATATTATATGTTTAAAAAAATAAAATTAATAAAAAATAAAGCAAGTGGAAATAGCTCCTCATTTACTGGAGTGTTAAAAATCCTTTTAAAAATAAATATATGTATGATTTAAAAAAAAAAAAAGAATGGTTATTCTTAAAAGGGTAAGCCTCAGTTACTAGGAAGAGATCATTCCCGTGAAACAACTCATTTATAAACCATCCGGGACCAGTGATGCATTGCCGTATAATCAGCTCTCAACTAACCATAACAACACTTTCTTCTTCCAGTTACCTACACTGGCTTTCCTAAGCCGTGTAAGCCCAGGGAATGCAAACCCTCTTTGCTCTTCTTACAGTCCAAACAAGAATAATTAGTTAGGGAAATATAGTCCAAAGAATTTCCCAGACATAAAGTGGTTAGAGTGCTACTGCTGAGTTGTCCATAGGGTATTACTCTTTTTTTAATGATATTTTTCCACTTTATTCTGGGAAATACTTTTTATTTATTTTTTTTTTTTTGGTAAGCTTATAGTTTGTATTTTCTTAAACTTTTTTTTTTATTTTTTCAGTGTTCCAAGATTCACTGATTATGCATCACACCCAGTGCTCCATCCAATATGTGCCCTCCTTAATACTCACCACCAGGCTCACCCAATTCCCCACACCCTCCCCTCCAAAACCCTCAGTTTATTTCTCAGAGTCCACAGTCTATCATGGTTCTTCTCCCCCTCTAATTTCCCCCAACTCCCTTCTCCTTCTCCCAGTGTCCTCTGTGTTATTCCTTATGCTCCACAAGTAAGTGAAACCATATAATAATTGACTCTCTCTGCTTGACTTATTTCACTCAGCATAATCTCCTCCAGTCTCATCCATGTTGATACAAAAGTTGAGTATTCATCCTTTTTGATGGAGGCATAATATTCCATGGTATATATGGACCATATCTTCTTTATCCATTCATCTGTTGAAGGGGACTTTATCCACTCATCTGTTGAAGGGCATCTTGGCTCTTTCCACAGTTTGGCAACTGTGGCCATTGCTGCTATGAACATTGAGGTACAGATGGCCCTTCTTTTCACTACATCTGTATCTTTGGGGTAAATACCCAGTAGTGCAATTGCAGGATCGTAGGGTAGCTCTATTTTTAATTTCTTAAAGATTGTCCATGCTGTGGCTGCACCAACTTGCATTCCCACCAACAATGTAAGAGGATTCCCCTTTCTCCACATCCTCTCCAACACTTGTTGTTTGTCTTGTTAATTTTGGTCATTCTAACTGGTGTAAGTAAGGTGGTATCTCAATGTGGTTTTGACTTGAATTTCCCTGATGGCTAATGATGATGAACATTTTTTTGGGGTGTTGAGTTTGAGAAGTTCTTTATGGATCTTGGATATCAGCCCTTTGTCTGTAGTGTCATTTGCAAATATCTTCTCCCATTCCGTGGGTTGCCTTTTTGTTCTGTTGACTGTTTCTTTTGCTGTGCAGAAGCTTTTGTTCTTGATGAAGTCCCAAAAGTTCATTTTTGCTTTTGTTTCCTTTGCATTTTGATAGATGTTTTGAAAGAATTTGCTGTGGCCAGTGTCAAAGAGTTTACTGCCTATGTTCTCTTCTAGGATTTTCATAGATTCCTGCCTCACGTTGAGGTCTTTTATCCATTTTGAATTTATCTTTGTGTATGGTGTAAGAGAATGGTCATGTTTCCTCTATACATAGCTGTCCAATTTTTCCCAGCACCATTTATTGAAGAGACTGTCTTTTTTCCATTGGATATTTTTTCCTGCTTTGTCAATTATTTGACCATAGAGTTGCAGGTCCATATCTGGGCTCTCTACTCTGTTCCACTGGTCTATGTGTCTGTTTTTGTGCAGGTGACATGAAACTTTATGTGGAAAACCCAGAAGACTACATCCCCAAACTACTAGAACTCATTTAGCAATTCAGTAATGTGGCAGGATACAAAATCAATCTACTGAAATCAGTTGCTTTCTTATACGCTAACAATGAAAATACAGAAAGGGAAATTAAAGAATCAATTCCATTTACTATAGCACCAAGAACCATAAGATACCTGGGAATAAACCTAACCAAAGACGTAAAGGATCAGTACTTGAGGAACTACAGAATGCTCATGAAAGAAATTGAAGAAGACACAAAATGATGAAAAAGAATTCCACGATCGTGCAGGAGAATAAATATTGTTAAAATATCTATACTGCCCAGAGCAATCTATACTTTCAGTGCCATCCCGATCAAAATTCCACCAGCGTTTTTGAAAATGCTGGAACAAATAATCCTAAAAATTTGTATGGAACCAGATAAGACCCTGAATTGCTAAGGAAATGTTGAAAAAGAAAAAGAAAACTGGGGGCATCATGTTGCCTGATTTCAAGCTTTACTACAAAGCTGTGATCACCAAGACAACATGGTACTGGCACAGGGTATTACTCTTATGCTGATGTGGATAACTGACCTTAACCAAAAGGAAAACAGTGAATTTGGCTTCTGAAACAAGGAAAGACATAGGCTTCTACTTTCCTGACCATTTGTGCCCTCATTAGCATCCTTCTAGTCTATGAACTCAGATAGGGGTGACAAATTTATAAGACTGGGATTGACAGAGGGAGGTATCCTTTCAAAGAGTGGAGATAGAAGAGACCATGTATGAGATTGTCCTACATAGACATTATTCCAGGGGGGTTTGAACTGTTCTCCTTTCCACACTCTATTGGGATTCAACCTTTGTCAAGGGAGCCAAGACTGAAGAAATCTTGATAAAGCTTTTAGAGACCCATCTAGGTGAGTTCCTCTGAAACCTCTAGCTGTTGAGCAGCCCAGAAAAAGGAATGCTTGGGTGAGGAAGCTGGGATAGAGTTACAAATTAAGAGGATAGCTATCTGCTCTCCACATAGTTCCCTGTTGACAGATGTGAATTGAAGGAATCCTTTTACAGGTTGGCTAGTATTGCCCTGCAATTATTTTCCAGTGTTCCTAGCTTTACTTATCCCTTGCCTGGACAAAAACAAAACAAAACAAAACAAAACAAAACAACACAACACAACAACAACAACAACAAAAACCAACAAGGTCTCCAACACAAATACTGATAATTCTCTGTGTTTGTGATATGCATCATAGCTGTCAAAACCCTTTTTACCAGTGTTATGTCATTTGATATTTATTAGCTCTCTCCACTTGGCAGGTTAGGAATTAATGTCACCGTATTTTCATATGGAAACATAGACTCTGCAAAAATTACTCAGCTAATGAATAAGGGAGATAGGACTTGAGTGGGAAACAGAAGACTTTAGCTTTTGACTCTGTATAAGGTGGAGTATGGGAAGGGGAGATAAATGTTGTTTCACAGAGGCCTGAACTTAAGCTCTAGTCATAGTTAGGCCAGAGTTCTAAGGCTAGAAAGGAAGTTTCAAGTTTAAACATGAGGTCCTTCCCCTGTACCAATAGTTGCTCAACCTCCCTTTAGTTTCTCCTTCTAATATATCACAAGTCAAGAATAAAGTTTAGAGAGAATTCTAGTAATTGAGATTGGTGTGTGGATGGCCATCTGTCAGTTGTTTATGTTCTACCTGTTTGGGGTCTAGCCTGACTCTTGTTTTGTAGCTGGTATCCTGTGTCACCCTTCTTGCTAGTGTCAAACCACTGCTTTCAAGTCTAGTCAAGCTTTCCACCTGGTTGAGCCAGTAACTTACTTGGTTTTGCCTTACTTCTGAACACATAGATGTTGCCTGCAATGAGAATTGTTTGGGGACTGCTTTGACCTAGCTAATGTAGCATCTTGTTTGTACCTTGGGATCATGAACATTGGTCCAACTTGTTGAATGGAGGAGGTGCTGGGGAATTGTGAGAAGAGCACCCTTCTGGAGTTGAAGAGGTGGACTTTTGTCTGGGCTCTGCTGCTAGCTTTCCAGAGTAACATTGGCCTTTTGAGGCCATAGTCTGTTCTACAAGGAGTTGGTTTGCCTAATCTCTGAGGGCCATTCCTGTTCTGAAAGTCTGTTATTTACTCAGAAATGTTATATTCCCCTGACAGTGGACATGGGTCTGCTCACCTTGAGTAGAAGGTTGGTGGCGGCTTCTTCTTCTTCTTCTTCTTTTCAAATAATGCACCCAATGGCTTGGATTGCATTTTTTTAAATGTTATGTTAGTCATCATAGAGTACATCATTAGTTTTTGATATAGCATTCAATGATTCATTATTTACATATAACACCCAGTGTTCCTTACAACACATGTCCTCCTTAATACCCATCACCACAAGCTTCTTCTATGGTAGGGAAGGGGATTATGTTTCAAGTCCTCCCTGGGGCCCAAGAAGGTGTTTAATGTGGAGACCCGGCAATTCCAGGAGGACATCTTGGTTTCTTTTCACCCACCAGCCTCCAAAAGAACTTTTTATTTGGGAAGAAAGGTGACTAGGAGCTTTAGGCTGGATATAACACATATTGCATTCTGTGGGACCCAATAAGTATATCTTTTCACTACTAGATGGGGAACCCTTTGAAGTAAGGGCTCGTCATAATCTTTGTATTCTCAGTACCCAGTACTCTGCCCCACACTTTGCAGGTACTCAGTAACTGCTGAATTTTCTTCTCCTATTTCTCCCTTGAGTCAGACTAGATTCTCTGGAAACCTTCCATCTCCAGAGGAAAGACTCTACAAGCTAATGGGGAGAAAAGGGTTACATCTGAGTATTGGCCATTAGTGGTACCCCTTGTATCCAGAAGCCCATAGTTCTTAGTAGTAGCTGATTTAAAGGTATATATGCTTTCACACATACATCTTTTTCTTTTCTTTCTTTTTTTCTACAGAAGGGGTAAATGTGAGGACCCGGGGCATGGAGTGGGAGGTCAGAAGGTGGGCTTCTGAATGGATGTTTTTTCTCACCACTTCCTTATGAGAGAAGTGCTAACTGGACCATGAGGATCCTAGACCTAGTACAGAGGAGAAAGGCTTGTGTGCAGTGTTGACTACTAATAGAGGTCTTTAGCCTTGGAACTTTGTGGTTGGCACTAATTTCATTTATTTTAATTTCTTTTCAGTGTTCCAGAATTCATTGTTTATGCACCACACCCAGTGCTCCATGCAATAGGTGCCCTCTATAATACCCACGACTAGGCTCACCCAACACCCCACCCCCTCCAAAACCCTCAGTTTGTTTCTCAGAGTCCACAGTCTCTCGTGGTTCGTCTCCCCCTCCAATTTCCTTCAGCTCACTTCTCCTCTCCATCTCCCCATGTCCTCCATGTTATTCCTTATGTACCACAAGTAAGCGAAACCATATGATAATTGACTCTCTCTGCTTGACTTATTTCACTCAGCATAATCTCCTCCAGTCTCATCCATGTTGATTCAAAAGTTGGGTATTCATGCTTTCTGATGGAGACATAATATTCCATGGTATATATGGACCATATCTTCTTTATCCATTCATCTGTTGAAGGGCATCTTGGCTCTTTCCACAGTTTGGCAACTGTGGCCATTGCTGCTATGAACACTGGGGTACAGATGGCCCTTCTTTTCACTACATCTGTATCTTTGGGGTAAATACCCAGTAGTGCAATTGCAGGGTCATAGGGAAGCTCTGTTTTTAATTTCTTAAGGAATCTCCACACTGTCTTCCAAAGTGGCCAGGTGGGATTTATCCATGGGATGCAGGGTTGGTTCAACATTTGCAAATCAATCAATGTGATAGAACAAATCAATAAGAGAAGAGAGAAGAACCACATGGTCCTCTCAATTGATGCAGAAAAAGCATTTGACAAAAATACATCTGTTCCTGATTAAAACAATTCAAAGTATAGGGATAGAAGGAACATTCCTCAACTTCATAAAATCTATCTGTGAAAAACCCACAGCGAATATCATCCTCAATGGGGAAAAGCTGACAACCTTCCTTTTGAGATCAGGAACATGACAAGGATGCTCACTCTCGCCACTGTTGTTCAACATAGTAGTAGAAGTCCTAGCAACAGCAATCAGACAACAAAAAGAAATAAAAGGTATTCAAACAGGCAATGAAGTAGTCAAACTCTCTCTCTTCACAGATGACATGATACTTTATATGGAAAACCCAAAAGAAATTGAGGAAGACACAAAAAGATGGAAGATCATTCCATGCTCATGGATTGGAAGAATAAATATTGTTAAAATGTCTATACTGCCTAGAACAATGTATACTTTCAATGCCATTCCAATCGAAATTACACCGGCATTTTTCAAATAGCTGGAACAAACAATCCTAAAATTTGTATGGAATTAGAAGAGACCTTGAATTGCTAAGGAAAGGTTGAAAAAGAAAAAACAAAGTTGGGGTTATCACGTTGCCTGATTTCAAGCTTTACTATCAAGCTGTGATCACCAAGATAGCATGGTACCGGCACAAAAACAGACACATAGACCAGTGGAACAGAGTAGAGAGCCCAGATATGGACCCTCAACTTTATGGTCAAATAATCTTTGACAAAGCAGGAAAAAATATACAGTGGAAAAGAGACAGTTTCTTCACTAATTTCATTCTTTTTTTTTAAATTTCTTTTCAGCGTAACAGTATTCATTGTTTTTTGTTTGTTTGTTGTTTTATAATTTTTTATTTTTTCAGCGTAACAGTATTCATTATTTTTGCACCGCACCCAGTGCTCCATGCAATCCGTGCCCTCTCCAATACCCACCACCTGGATCCCCCAACCTCCCACCCCCTGCCCCTTC